>NW_027136191.1:0-88428 GCF_039906515.1 Pseudorca crassidens | reverse complement strand
AAAAAACGCATACGCCCTTTTTGGCCAAGTGCATCATTGTGGACGTTCTGCCTCTTTTCCTATGCTTTCAATGCAATTCCAGTCTACCTCCTGAAATCGGTTTCCTGCAATTCTGCCCCGCTTTCAAGTCCTCTTGGCAGCCTTACTTCAGTATATTTTTGGACGATAGCTGTCATTTATAACTCTGCAGGTTTGTGAATTACAGTGCCCCTGAGCTCCTTTCTTCAACTCGCTTTCTTTTGAGCTGGCCGCAACACCGCAGGATGGCTTCAGGCCCTAATCTGGTTCCGGCACGGCACGCTGAGCCTTTGGTTAATTCCTCTTCCTGGTGGGAAATGAGAGTTAAATTTGCCCGTCCAGACACCTCCAGCTAGTCTCTCATTGGTTCTCGCTATTCCTGTTCATCTTCCGCAGAAATTGCAAACTGGGCCAAACAGGAGGTTAAAGGGACTGACTCTCCAAGTCGGGAGGGTGTTAGTAAAGCGTCTGGAATGTTGCACCCGAGTACCAGGGTACGAAAACTGAGACATATTTGAACACGTCTCCCGATCACATGGTTGATCATACTCTAGGTTCCACATGCATGTTTTAGCTGAAGGAAGAATACCTTAAACCTGGGTAGTTGAAACCCGTGGAATGGGTACCATGCAATATGACTTCAAAGGGTCTTCATTTGCTCACCGAACCTCTCCAATCCTATCACTGCTGCGTTTATGCCCCTGTACACATGCTTGATTCTCTTTCGGAGACATAGCAATCCATAGGTTTTAAGATACTTACTAGTCAGGTACATTCTTAGGCATTTAATATGCGGTGTTGAGTCCATTTCGTTGAGCAAGGAGTAGCTCTTGTCTATTCCATATTTGGCTTAAGGAACTTTATCTGTGCTCATTTCAATCTCTGGTTTCATGCAGCACCCCAACTCACCTTTCCCCTTAAGCAAGCATAAGTTGGTTTTCTAAATTTGAGACCCTGTTCTGTTCTGTAATTCAGTTCCTGTGTAGCCAAGTTTACATTCCGTGTATTACTGATATCTTATGATGTTTCTTTTTCTGTGTGACTTATTTCAGTTAGAATCATCATACCTGAATCCACTCATTGTGCTGCTAAGGGCCTGATGACATAGATTTCATTGCTGAGTGATATTGCTTTGTAAGTAAATACCACAACTTCTTTATCCATTTTTCACTTTCTGCGATGTTGAACTTGTACTGTAAACGAGGTTCTTGTAAACAGAGGCGTCCCAAACTTTGGGGTGGCTGTGTCTTTTTGATTTTAATTTCCCTAAGCTATAGGACCATAAGTGGAAGTGCCCTAGGCTCTGTTGCTTTGTTTTTTAGATGTTTCAGGAAACACCATACACTTCTCCCGAGTGTCTGTTGGCAATTTACATCCCGCCCATCAGCATAACAAGGCTCCCAGTTCTCCATGGCCTGTCCTGCCTTTCTGGATTTTACACTTTTTTCAGATGGCCCTTTTGACCGGGGGGAAGTGAGACTTCATTGTAGTGCAGATTTCCTTTGCAAGCTTGCTTGGTTGGCCAAAAAGGGCGTATGCGTTTTTTCCTGAATATATTCAGGAAAAAACGCATACGCCCTTTTTGGCCAAGTGCATCATTGTGGACGTTCTGCCTCTTTTCCTATGCTTTCAATGCAATTCCAGTCTACCTCCTGAAATCGGTTTCCTGCAATTCTGCCCCGCTTTCAAGTCCTCTTGGCAGCCTTACTTCAGTATATTTTTGGACGATAGCTGTCATTTATAACTCTGCAGGTTTGTGAATTACAGTGCCCCTGAGCTCCTTTCTTCAACTCGCTTTCTTTTGAGCTGGCCGCAACACCGCAGGATGGCTTCAGGCCCTAATCTGGTTCCGGCACGGCACGCTGAGCCTTTGGTTAATTCCTCTTCCTGGTGGGAAATGAGAGTTAAATTTGCCCGTCCAGACACCTCCAGCTAGTCTCTCATTGGTTCTCGCTATTCCTGTTCATCTTCCGCAGAAATTGCAAACTGGGCCAAACAGGAGGTTAAAGGGACTGACTCTCCAAGTCGGGAGGGTGTTAGTAAAGCGTCTGGAATGTTGCACCCGAGTACCAGGGTACGAAAACTGAGACATATTTGAACACGTCTCCCGATCACATGGTTGATCATACTCTAGGTTCCACATGCATGTTTTAGCTGAAGGAAGAATACCTTAAACCTGGGTAGTTGAAACCCGTGGAATGGGTACCATGCAATATGACTTCAAAGGGTCTTCATTTGCTCACCGAACCTCTCCAATCCTATCACTGCTGCGTTTATGCCCCTGTACACATGCTTGATTCTCTTTCGGAGACATAGCAATCCATAGGTTTTAAGATACTTACTAGTCAGGTACATTCTTAGGCATTTAATATGGGGTGTTGAGTCCATTTCGTTGAGCAAGGAGTAGCTCTTGTCTATTCCATATTTGGCTTAAGGAACTTTATCTGTGCTCATTTCAATCTCTGGTTTTATGCAGCACCCCAACTCACCTTTCCCCTTAAGCAAGCATAAGTTGGTTTTCTAAATTTGAGACCCTGTTCTGTTCTGTAATTCAGTTCCTGTGTAGCCAAGTTTACATTCCGTGTATTACTGATATCTTATGATGTTTCTTTTTCTGTGTGACTTATTTCAGTTAGAATCATCATACCTGAATCCACTCATTGTGCTGCTAAGGGCCTGATGACATAGATTTCATTGCTGAGTGATATTGCTTTGTAAGTAAATACCACAACTTCTTTATCCATTTTTCACTTTCTGCGATGTTGAACTTGTACTGTAAACGAGGTTCTTGTAAACAGAGGCGTCCCAAACTTTGGGGTGGCTGTGTCTTTTTGATTTTAATTTCCCTAAGCTATAGGACCATAAGTGGAAGTGCCCTAGGCTCTGTTGCTTTGTTTTTTAGATGTTTCAGGAAACACCATACACTTCTCCCGAGTGTCTGTTGGCAATTTACATCCCGCCCATCAGCATAACAAGGCTCCCAGTTCTCCATGGCCTGTCCTGCCTTTCTGGATTTTACACTTTTTTCAGATGGCCCTTTTGACCGGGGGGAAGTGAGACTTCATTGTACTGCAGATTTCCTTTGCAAGCTTGCTTGGTTGGCCAAAAAGGGCGTATGCGTTTTTTCCTGAATATATTCAGGAAAAAACGCATACGCCCTTTTTGGCCAAGTGCATCATTGTGGACGTTCTGCCTCTTTTCCTATGCTTTCAATGCAATTCCAGTCTACCTCCTGAAATCGGTTTCCTGCAATTCTGCCCCGCTTTCAAGTCCTCTTGGCAGCCTTACTTCAGTATATTTTTGGACGATAGCTGTCATTTATAACTCTGCAGGTTTGTGAATTACAGTGCCCCTGAGCTCCTTTCTTCAACTCGCTTTCTTTTGAGCTGGCCGCAACACCGCAGGATGGCTTCAGGCCCTAATCTGGTTCCGGCACGGCACGCTGAGCCTTTGGTTAATTCCTCTTCCTGGTGGGAAATGAGAGTTAAATTTGCCCGTCCAGACACCTCCAGCTAGTCTCTCATTGGTTCTCGCTATTCCTGTTCATCTTCCGCAGAAATTGCAAACTGGGCCAAACAGGAGGTTAAAGGGACTGACTCTCCAAGTCGGGAGGGTGTTAGTAAAGCGTCTGGAATGTTGCACCCGAGTACCAGGGTACGAAAACTGAGACATATTTGAACACGTCTCCCGATCACATGGTTGATCATACTCTAGGTTCCACATGCATGTTTTAGCTGAAGGAAGAATACCTTAAACCTGGGTAGTTGAAACCCGTGGAATGGGTACCATGCAATATGACTTCAAAGGGTCTTCATTTGCTCACCGAACCTCTCCAATCCTATCACTGCTGCGTTTATGCCCCTGTACACATGCTTGATTCTCTTTCGGAGACATAGCAATCCATAGGTTTTAAGATATTTACTAGTCAGGTACATTCTTAGGCATTTAATATGCGGTGTTGAGTCCATTTCGTTGAGCAAGGAGTAGCTCTTGTCTATTCCATATTTGGCTTAAGGAACTTTATCTGTGCTCATTTCAATCTCTGGTTTTATGCAGCACCCCAACTCACCTTTCCCCTTAAGCAAGCATAAGTTGGTTTTCTAAATTTGAGACCCTGTTCTGTTCTGTAATTCAGTTCCTGTGTAGCCAAGTTTACATTCCGTGTATTACTGATATCTTATGATGTTTCTTTTTCTGTGTGACTTATTTCAGTTAGAATCATCATACCTGAATCCACTCATTGTGCTGCTAAGGGCCTGATGACATAGATTTCATTGCTGAGTGATATTGCTTTGTAAGTAAATACCACAACTTCTTTATCCATTTTTCACTTTCTGCGATGTTGAACTTGTACTGTAAACGAGGTTCTTGTAAACAGAGGCGTCCCAAACTTTGGGGTGGCTGTGTCTTTTTGATTTTAATTTCCCTAAGCTATAGGACCATAAGTGGAAGTGCCCTAGGCTCTGTTGCTTTGTTTTTTAGATGTTTCAGGAAACACCATACACTTCTCCCGAGTGTCTGTTGGCAATTTACATCCCGCCCATCAGCATAACAAGGCTCCCAGGTCTCCATGGCCTGTCCTGCCTTTCTGGATTTTACACTTTTTTCAGATGGCCCTTTTGACCGGGGGGAAGTGAGACTTCATTGTAGTGCAGATTTCCTTTGCAAGCTTGCTTGGTTGGCCAAAAAGGGCGTATGCGTTTTTTCCTGAATATATTCAGGGAAAAACGCATACGCCCTTTTTGGCCAAGTGCATCATTGTGGACGTTCTGCCTCTTTTCCTATGCTTTCAATGCAATTCCAGTCTACCTCCTGAAATCGGTTTCCTGCAATTCTGCCCCGCTTTCAAGTCCTCTTGGCAGCCTTACTTCAGTATATTTTTGGACGATAGCTGTCATTTATAACTCTGCAGGTTTGTGAATTACAGTGCCCCTGAGCTCCTTTCTTCAACTCGCTTTCTTTTGAGCTGGCCGCAACACCGCAGGATGGCTTCAGGCCCTAATCTGGTTCCGGCACGGCACGCTGAGCCTTTGGTTAATTCCTCTTCCTGGTGGGAAATGAGAGTTAAATTTGCCCGTCCAGACACCTCCAGCTAGTCTCTCATTGGTTCTCGCTATTCCTGTTCATCTTCCGCAGAAATTGCAAACTGGGCCAAACAGGAGGTTAAAGGGACTGACTCTCCAAGTCGGGAGGGTGTTAGTAAAGCGTCTGGAATGTTGCACCCGAGTACCAGGGTACAAAAACTGAGACATATTTGAACACGTCTCCCGATCACATGGTTGATCATACTCTAGGTTCCACATGCATGTTTTAGCTGAAGGAAGAATACCTTAAACCTGGGTAGTTGAAACCCGTGGAATGGGTACCATGCAATATGACTTCAAAGGGTCTTCATTTGCTCACCGAACCTCTCCAATCCTATCACTGCTGCGTTTATGCCCCTGTACACATGCTTGATTCTCTTTCGGAGACATAGCAATCCATAGGTTTTAAGATACTTACTAGTCAGGTACATTCTTAGGCATTTAATATGCGGTGTTGAGTCCATTTCGTTGAGCAAGGAGTAGCTCTTGTCTATTCCATATTTGGCTTAAGGAACTTTATCTGTGCTCATTTCAATCTCTGGTTTTATGCAGCACCCCAACTCACCTTTACCCTTAAGCAAGCATAAGTTGGTTTTCTAAATTTGAGACCCTGTTCTGTTCTGTAATTCAGTTCCTGTGTAGCCAAGTTTACATTCCGTGTATTACTGATATCTTATGATGTTTCTTTTTCTGTGTGACTTATTTCAGTTAGAATCATCATACCTGAATCCACTCATTGTGCTGCTAAGGGCCTGATGACATAGATTTCATTGCTGAGTGATATTGCTTTGTAAGTAAATACCACAACTTCTTTATCCATTTTTCACTTTCTGCGATGTTGAACTTGTACTGTAAACGAGGTTCTTGTAAACAGAGGCGTCCCAAACTTTGGGGTGGCTGTGTCTTTTTGATTTTAATTTCCCTAAGCTATAGGACCATAAGTGGAAGTGCCCTAGGCTCTGTTGCTTTGTTTTTTAGATGTTTCAGGAAACACCATACACTTCTCCCGAGTGTCTGTTGGCAATTTACATCCCGCCCATCAGCATAACAAGGCTCCCAGTTCTCCATGGCCTGTCCTGCCTTTCTGGATTTTACACTTTTTTCAGATGGCCCTTTTGACCGGGGGGAAGTGAGACTTCATTGTAGTGCAGATTTCCTTTGCAAGCTTGCTTGGTTGGCCAAAAAGGGCGTATGCGTTTTTTCCTGAATATATTCAGGAAAAAACGCATACGCCCTTTTTGGCCAAGTGCATCATTGTGGACGTTCTGCCTCTTTTCCTATGCTTTCAATGCAATTCCAGTCTACCTCCTGAAATCGGTTTCCTGCAATTCTGCCCCGCTTTCAAGTCCTCTTGGCAGCCTTACTTCAGTATATTTTTGGACGATAGCTGTCATTTATAACTCTGCAGGTTTGTGAATTACAGTGCCCCTGAGCTCCTTTCTTCAACTCGCTTTCTTTTGAGCTGGCCGCAACACCGCAGGATGGCTTCAGGCCCTAATCTGGTTCCGGCACGGCACGCTGAGCCTTTGGTTAATTCCTCTTCCTGGTGGGAAATGAGAGTTAAATTTGCCCGTCCAGACACCTCCAGCTAGTCTCTCATTGGTTCTCGCTATTCCTGTTCATCTTCCGCAGAAATTGCAAACTGGGCCAAACAGGAGGTTAAAGGGACTGACTCTCCAAGTCGGGAGGGTGTTAGTAAAGCGTCTGGAATGTTGCACCCGAGTACCAGGGTACGAAAACTGAGACATATTTGAACACGTCTCCCGATCACATGGTTGATCATACTCTAGGTTCCACATGCATGTTTTAGCTGAAGGAAGAATACCTTAAACCTGGGTAGTTGAAACCCGTGGAATGGGTACCATGCAATATGACTTCAAAGGGTCTTCATTTGCTCACCGAACCTCTCCAATCCTATCACTGCTGCGTTTATGCCCCTGTACACATGCTTGATTCTCTTTCGGAGACATAGCAATCCATAGGTTTTAAGATACTTACTAGTCAGGTACATTCTTAGGCATTTAATATGCGGTGTTGAGTCCATTTCGTTGAGCAAGGAGTAGCTCTTGTCTATTCCATATTTGGCTTAAGGAACTTTATCTGTGCTCATTTCAATCTCTGGTTTTATGCAGCACCCCAACTCACCTTTCCCCTTAAGCAAGCATAAGTTGGTTTTCTAAATTTGAGACCCTGTTCTGTTCTGTAATTCAGTTCCTGTGTAGCCAAGTTTACATTCCGTGTATTACTGATATCTTATGATGTTTCTTCTTCTGTGTGACTTATTTCAGTTAGAATCATCATACCTGAATCCACTCATTGTGCTGCTAAGGGCCTGATGACATAGATTTCATTGCTGAGTGATATTGCTTTGTAAGTAAATACCACAACTTCTTTATCCATTTTTCACTTTCTGCGATGTTGAACTTGTACTGTAAACGAGGTTCTTGTAAACAGAGGCGTCCCAAACTTTGGGGTGGCTGTGTCTTTTTGATTTTAATTTCCCTAAGCTATAGGACCATAAGTGGAAGTGCCCTAGGCTCTGTTGCTTTGTTTTTTAGATGTTTCAGGAAACACCATACACTTCTCCCTAGTGTCTGTTGGCAATTTACATCCCGCCCATCAGCATAACAAGGCTCCCAGTTCTCCATGGCCTGTCCTGCCTTTCTGGATTTTACACTTTTTTCAGATGGCCCTTTTGACCGGGGGGAAGTGAGACTTCATTGTAGTGCAGATTTCCTTTGCAAGCTTGCTTGGTTGGCCAAAAAGGGCGTATGCGTTTTTTCCTGAATATATTCAGGAAAAAACGCATACGCCCTTTTTGGCCAAGTGCATCATTGTGGACGTTCTGCCTCTTTTCCTATGCTTTCAATGCAATTCCAGTCTGCCTCCTGACATCGGTTTCCTGCAATTCTGCCCCGCTTTCAAGTCCTCTTGGCAGCCTTACTTCAGTATATTTTTGGACGATAGCTGTCATTTATAACTCTGCAGGTTTGTGAATTACAGTGCCCCTGAGCTCCTTTCTTCAACTCGCTTTCTTTTGAGCTGGCCGCAACACCGCAGGATGGCTTCAGGCCCTAATCTGGTTCCGGCACGGCACGCTGAGCCTTTGGTTAATTCCTCTTCCTGGTGGGAAATGAGAGTTAAATTTGCCCGTCCAGACACCTCCAGCTAGTCTCTCATTGGTTCTCGCTATTCCTGTTCATCTTCCGCAGAAATTGCAAACTGGGCCAAACAGGAGGTTAAAGGGACTGACTCTCCAAGTCGGGAGGGTGTTAGTAAAGCGTCTGGAATGTTGCACCCGAGTACCAGGGTACGAAAACTGAGACATATTTGAACACGTCTCCCGATCACATGGTTGATCATACTCTAGGTTCCACATGCATGTTTTAGCTGAAGGAAGAATACCTTAAACCTGGGTAGTTGAAACCCGTGGAATGGGTACCATGCAATATGACTTCAAAGGGTCTTCATTTGCTCACCGAACCTCTCCAATCCTATCACTGCTGCGTTTATGCCCCTGTACACATGCTTGATTCTCTTTCGGAGACATAGCAATCCATAGGTTTTAAGATACTTACTAGTCAGGTACATTCTTAGGCATTTAATATGCGGTGTTGAGTCCATTTCGTTGAGCAAGGAGTAGCTCTTGTCTATTCCATATTTGGCTTAAGGAACTTTATCTGTGCTCATTTCAATCTCTGGTTTTATGCAGCACCCCAACTCACCTTTCCCCTTAAGCAAGCATAAGTTGGTTTTCTAAATTTGAGACCCTGTTCTGTTCTGTAATTCAGTTCCTGTGTAGCCAAGTTTACATTCCGTGTATTACTGATATCTTATGATGTTTCTTTTTCTGTGTGACTTATTTCAGTTAGAATCATCATACCTGAATCCACTCATTGTGCTGCTAAGGGCCTGATGACATAGATTTCATTGCTGAGTGATATTGCTTTGTAAGTAAATACCACAACTTCTTTATCCATTTTTCACTTTCTGCGATGTTGAACTTGTACTGTAAACGAGGTTCTTGTAAACAGAGGCGTCCCAAACTTTGGGGTGGCTGTGTCTTTTTGATTTTAATTTCCCTAAGCTATAGGACCATAAGTGGAAGTGCCCTAGGCTCTGTTGCTTTGTTTTTTAGATGTTTCAGGAAACACCATACACTTCTCCCGAGTGTCTGTTGGCAATTTACATCCCGCCCATCAGCATAACAAGGCTCCCAGTTCTCCATGGCCTGTCCTGTCTTTCTGGATTTTACACTTTTTTCAGATGGCCCTTTTGACCGGGGGGAAGTGAGACTTCATTGTAGTGCAGATTTCCTTTGCAAGCTTGCTTGGTTGGCCAAAAAGGGCGTATGCGTTTTTTCCTGAATATATTCAGGAAAAAACGCATACGCCCTTTTTGGCCAAGTGCATCATTGTGGACGTTCTGCCTCTTTTCCTATGCTTTCAATGCAATTCCAGTCTGCCTCCTGACATCGGTTTCCTGCAATTCTGCCCCGCTTTCAAGTCCTCTTGGCAGCCTTACTTCAGTATATTTTTGGACGATAGCTGTCATTTATAACTCTGCAGGTTTGTGAATTACAGTGCCCCTGAGCTCCTTTCTTCAACTCGCTTTCTTTTGAGCTGGCCGCAACACCGCAGGATGGCTTCAGGCCCTAATCTGGTTCCGGCACGGCACGCTGAGCCTTTGGTTAATTCCTCTTCCTGGTGGGAAATGAGAGTTAAATTTGCCCGTCCAGACACCTCCAGCTAGTCTCTCATTGGTTCTCGCTATTCCTGTTCATCTTCCGCAGAAATTGCAAACTGGGCCAAACAGGAGGTTAAAGGGACTGACTCTCCAAGTCGGGAGGGTGTTAGTAAAGCGTCTGGAATGTTGCACCCGAGTACCAGGGTACGAAAACTGAGACATATTTGAACACGTCTCCCGATCACATGGTTGATCATACTCTAGGTTCCACATGCATGTTTTAGCTGAAGGAAGAATACCTTAAACCTGGGTAGTTGAAACCCGTGGAATGGGTACCATGCAATATGACTTCAAAGGGTCTTCATTTGCTCACCGAACCTCTCCAATCCTATCACTGCTGCATTTATGCCCCTGTACACATGCTTGATTCTCTTTCGGAGACATAGCAATCCATAGGTTTTAAGATACTTACTAGTCAGGTACATTCTTAGGCATTTAATATGCGGTGTTGAGTCCATTTCGTTGAGCAAGGAGTAGCTCTTGTCTATTCCATATTTGGCTTATGGAACTTTATCTGTGTTCATTTCAATCTCTGGTTTTATGCAGCACCCCAACTCACCTTTACCCTTAAGCAAGCATAAGTTGGTTTTCTAAATTTGAGACCCTGTTCTGTTCTGTAATTCAGTTCCTGTGTAGCCAAGTTTACATTCGTGTATTACTGATATCTTATGATGTTTCTTTTTCTGTGTGACTTATTTCAGTTAGAATCATCATACCTGAATCCACTCATTGTGCTGCTAAGGGCCTGATGACATAGATTTCATTGCTGAGTGATATTGCTTTGTAAGTAAATACCACAACTTCTTTATCCATTTTTCACTTTCTGCGATGTTGAACTTGTACTGTAAACGAGGTTCTTGTAAACAGAGGTGTCCCAAACTTTGGGGTGGCTGTGTCTTTTTGATTTTAATTTCCCTAAGCTATAGGACCATAAGTGGAAGTGCCCTAGGCTCTGTTGCTTTGTTTTTTAGATGTTTCAGGAAACACCATACACTTCTCCGAGTGTCTGTTGGCAATTTACATCCCGCCCATCAGCATAACAAGGCTCCCAGTTTCTCCATGGCCTGTCCTGTCTTTCTGGATTTTACACTTTTTTCAGATGGCCCTTTTGACCGGGGGGAAGTGAGACTTCATTGTAGTGCAGATTTCCTTTGCAAGCTTGCTTGGTTGGCCAAAAAGGGCGTATGCGTTTTTTCCTGAATATATTCAGAAAAAACGCATACGCCCTTTTTGGCCAAGTGCATCATTGTGGACGTTCTGCCTCTTTTCCTATGCTTTCAATGCAATTCCAGTCTACCTCCTGAAATCGGTTTCCTGCAATTCTGCCCCGCTTTCAAGTCCTCTTGGCAGCCTTACTTCAGTATATTTTTGGACGATAGCTGTCATTTATAACTCTGCAGGTTTGTGAATTACAGTGCCCCTGAGCTCCTTTCTTCAACTCGCTTTCTTTTGAGCTGGCCGCAACACCGCAGGATGGCTTCAGGCCCTAATCTGGTTCCGGCACGGCACGCTGAGCCTTTGGTTAATTCCTCTTCCTGGTGGGAAATGAGAGTTAAATTTGCCCGTCCAGACACCTCCAGCTAGTCTCTCATTGGTTCTCGCTATTCCTGTTCATCTTCCGCAGAAATTGCAAACTGGGCCAAACAGGAGGTTAAAGGGACTGACTCTCCAAGTCGGGAGGGTGTTAGTAAAGCGTCTGGAATGTTGCACCCGAGTACCAGGGTACGAAAACTGAGACATATTTGAACACGTCTCCCGATCACATGGTTGATCATACTCTAGGTTCCACATGCATGTTTTAGCTGAAGGAAGAATACCTTAAACCTGGGTAGTTGAAACCCGTGGAATGGGTACCATGCAATATGACTTCAAAGGGTCTTCATTTGCTCACCGAACCTCTCCAATCCTATCACTGCTGCGTTTATGCCCCTGTACACATGCTTGATTCTCTTTCGGAGACATAGCAATCCATAGGTTTTAAGATACTTACTAGTCAGGTACATTCTTAGGCATTTAATATGCGGTGTTGAGTCCATTTCGTTGAGCAAGGAGTAGCTCTTGTCTATTCCATATTTGGCTTAAGGAACTTTATCTGTGCTCATTTCAATCTCTGGTTTTATGCAGCACCCCAACTCACCTTTCCCCTTAAGCAAGCATAAGTTGGTTTTCTAAATTTGAGACCCTGTTCTGTTCTGTAATTCAGTTCCTGTGTAGCCAAGTTTACATTCCGTGTATTACTGATATCTTATGATGTTTCTTTTTCTGTGTGACTTATTTCAGTTAGAATCATCATACCTGAATCCACTCATTGTGCTGCTAAGGGCCTGATGACATAGATTTCATTGCTGAGTGATATTGCTTTGTAAGTAAATACCACAACTTCTTTATCCATTTTTCACTTTCTGCGATGTTGAACTTGTACGCTAAACGAGGTTCTTGTAAACAGAGGCGTCCCAAACTTTGGGGTGGCTGTGTCTTTTTGATTTTAATTTCCCTAAGCTATAGGACCATAAGTGGAAGTGCCCTAGGCTCTGTTGCTTTGTTTTTTAGATGTTTCAGGAAACACCATACACTTCTCCCGAGTGTCTGTTGGCAATTTACATCCCGCCCATCAGCATAACAAGGCTCCCAGTTCTCCATGGCCTGTCCTGCCTTTCTGGATTTTACACTTTTTTCAGATGGCCCTTTTGACCGGGGGGAAGTGAGACTTCATTGTAGTGCAGATTTCCTTTGCAAGCTTGCTTGGTTGGCCAAAAAGGGCGTATGCGTTTTTTCCTGAATATATTCAGGAAAAAACGCATACGCCCTTTTTGGCCAAGTGCATCATTGTGGACGTTCTGCCTCTTTTCCTATGCTTTCAATGCAATTCCAGTCTACCTCCTGAAATCGGTTTCCTGCAATTCTGCCCTGCTTTCAAGTCCTCTTGGCAGCCTTACTTCAGTATATTTTTGGACGATAGCTGTCATTTATAACTCTGCAGGTTTGTGAATTACAGTGCCCCTGAGCTCCTTTCTTCAACTCGCTTTCTTTTGAGCTGGCCGCAACACCGCAGGATGGCTTCAGGCCCTAATCTGGTTCTGGCACGGCACGCTGAGCCTTTGGTTAATTCCTCTTCCTGGTGGGAAATGAGAGTTAAATTTGCCCGTCCAGACACCTCCAGCTAGTCTCTCATTGGTTCTCGCTATTCCTGTTCATCTTCCGCAGAAATTGCAAACTGGGCCAAACAGGAGGTTAAAGGGACTGACTCTCCAAGTCGGGAGGGTGTTAGTAAAGCGTCTTGAATGTTGCACCCGAGTACCAGGGTACGAAAACTGAGACATATTTGAACACGTCTCCCGATCACATGGTTGATCATACTCTAGGTTCCACATGCATGTTTTAGCTGAAGGAAGAATACCTTAAACCTGGGTAGTTGAAACCCGTGGAATGGATACCATGCAATATGACTTCAAAGGGTCTTCATTTGCTCACCGAACCTCTCCAATCCTATCACTGCTGCATTTATGCCCCTGTACACATGCTTGATTCTCTTTCGGAGACATAGCAATCCATAGGTTTTAAGATACTTACTAGTCAGGTACATTCTTAGGCATTTAATATGCGGTGTTGAGTCCATTTCGTTGAGCAAGGAGTAGCTCTTGTCTATTCCATATTTGGCTTAAGGAACTTTATCTGTGCTCATTTCAATCTCTGGTTTTATGCAGCACCCCAACTCACCTTTCCCCTTAAGCAAGCATAAGTTGGTTTTCTAAATTTGAGACCCTGTTCTGTTCTGTAATTCAGTTCCTGTGTAGCCAAGTTTACATTCCGTGTATTACTGATATCTTATGATGTTTCTTTTTCTGTGTGACTTATTTCAGTTAGAATCATCATACCTGAATCCACTCATTGTGCTGCTAAGGGCCTGATGACATAGATTTCATTGCTGAGTGATATTGCTTTGTAAGTAAATACCACAACTTCTTTATCCATTTTTCACTTTCTGCGATGTTGAACTTGTACGCTAAACGAGGTTCTTGTAAACAGAGGCGTCCCAAACTTTGGGGTGGCTGTGTCTTTTTGATTTTAATTTCCCTAAGCTATAGGACCATAAGTGGAAGTGCCCTAGGCTCTGTTGCTTTGTTTTTTAGATGTTTCAGGAAACACCATACACTTCTCCCGAGTGTCTGTTGGCAATTTACATCCCGCCCATCAGCATAACAAGGCTCCCAGTTCTCCATGGCCTGTCCTCCCTTTCTGGATTTTACACTTTTTTCAGATGGCCCTTTTGACCGGGGGGAAGTGAGACTTCATTGTAGTGCAGATTTCCTTTGCAAGCTTGCTTGGTTGGCCAAAAAGGGCGTATGCGTTTTTTCCTGAATATATTCAGGAAAAAACGCATACGCCCTTTTTGGCCAAGTGCATCATTGTGGACGTTCTGCCTCTTTTCCTATGCTTTCAATGCAATTCCAGTCTACCTCCTGAAATCGGTTTCCTGCAATTCTGCCCCGCTTTCAAGTCCTCTTGGCAGCCTTACTTCAGTATATTTTTGGACGATAGCTGTCATTTATAACTCTGCAGGTTTGTGAATTACAGTGCCCCTGAGCTCCTTTCTTCAACTCGCTTTCTTTTGAGCTGGCCGCAACACCGCAGGATGGCTTCAGGCCCTAATCTGGTTCCGGCACGGCACGCTGAGCCTTTGGTTAATTCCTCTTCCTGGTGGGAAATGAGAGTTAAATTTGCCCGTCCAGACACCTCCAGCTAGTCTCTCATTGGTTCTCGCTATTCCTGTTCATCTTCCGCAGAAATTGCAAACTGGGCCAAACAGGAGGTTAAAGGGACTGACTCTCCAAGTCGGGAGGGTGTTAGTAAAGCGTCTGGAATGTTGCACCCGAGTACCAGGGTACGAAAACTGAGACATATTTGAACACGTCTCCCGATCACATGGTTGATCATACTCTAGGTTCCACATGCATGTTTTAGCTGAAGGAAGAATACCTTAAACCTGGGTAGTTGAAACCCGTGGAATGGGTACCATGCAATATGACTTCAAAGGGTCTTCATTTGCTCACTGAACCTCTCCAATCCTATCACTGCTGCGTTTATGCCCCTGTACACATGCTTGATTCTCTTTCAGAGACATAGCAATCCATAGGTTTTAAGATACTTACTAGTCAGGTACATTCTTAGGCATTTAATATGCGGTGTTGAGTCCATTTCGTTGAGCAAGGAGTAGCTCTTGTCTATTCCATATTTGGCTTAAGGAACTTTATCTGTGCTCATTTCAATCTCTGGTTTTATGCAGCACCCCAACTCACCTTTCCCCTTAAGCAAGCATAAGTTGGTTTTCTAAATTTGAGACCCTGTTCTGTTCTGTAATTCAGTTCCTGTGTAGCCAAGTTTACATTCCGTGTATTACTGATATCTTATGATGTTTCTTTTTCTGTGTGACTTATTTCAGTTAGAATCATCATACCTGAATCCACTCATTGTGCTGCTAAGGGCCTGATGACATAGATTTCATTGCTGAGTGATATTGCTTTGTAAGTAAATACCACAACTTCTTTATCCATTTTTCACTTTCTGCGATGTTGAACTTGTACGCTAAACGAGGTTCTTGTAAACAGAGGCGTCCCAAACTTTGGGGTGGCTGTGTCTTTTTGATTTTAATTTCCCTAAGCTATAGGACCATAAGTGGAAGTGCCCTAGGCTCTGTTGCTTTGTTTTTTAGATGTTTCAGGAAACACCATACACTTCTCCCGAGTGTCTGTTGGCAATTTACATCCCGCCCATCAGCATAACAAGGCTCCCAGTTCTCCATGGCCTGTCCTGTCTTTCTGGATTTTACACTTTTTTCAGATGGCCCTTTTGACCGGGGGGAAGTGAGACTTCATTGTAGTGCAGATTTCCTTTGCAAGCTTGCTTGGTTGGCCAAAAAGGGCGTATGCGTTTTTTCCTGAATATATTCAGGAAAAAACGCATACGCCCTTTTTGGCCAAGTGCATCATTGTGGACGTTCTGCCTCTTTTCCTATGCTTTCAATGCAATTCCAGTCTGCCTCCTGAAATCGGTTTCCTGCAATTCTGCCCCGCTTTCAAGTCCTCTTGGCAGCCTTACTTCAGTATATTTTTGGACGATAGCTGTCATTTATAACTCTGCAGGTTTGTGAATTACAGTGCCCCTGAGCTCCTTTCTTCAACTCGCTTTCTTTTGAGCTGGCCGCAACACCGCAGGATGGCTTCAGGCCCTAATCTGGTTCCGGCACGGCACGCTGAGCCTTTGGTTAATTCCTCTTCCTGGTGGGAAATGAGAGTTAAATTTGCCCGTCCAGACACCTCCAGCTAGTCTCTCATTGGTTCTCGCTATTCCTGTTCATCTTCCGCAGAAATTGCAAACTGGGCCAAACAGGAGGTTAAAGGGACTGACTCTCCAAGTCGGGAGGGTGTTAGTAAAGCGTCTGGAATGTTGCACCCGAGTACCAGGGTACGAAAACTGAGACATATTTGAACACGTCTCCCGATCACATGGTTGATCATACTCTAGGTTCCACATGCATGTTTTAGCTGAAGGAAGAATACCTTAAACCTGGGTAGTTGAAACCCGTGGAATGGGTACCATGCAATATGACTTCAAAGGGTCTTCATTTGCTCACCGAACCTCTCCAATCCTATCACTGCTGCGTTTATGCCCCTGTACACATGCTTGATTCTCTTTCGGAGACATAGCAATCCATAGGTTTTAAGATACTTACTAGTCAGGTACATTCTTAGGCATTTAATATGCGGTGTTGAGTCCATTTCGTTGAGCAAGGAGTAGCTCTTGTCTATTCCATATTTGGCTTAAGGAACTTTATCTGTGCTCATTTCAATCTCTGGTTTTATGCAGCACCCCAACTCACCTTTACCCTTAAGCAAGCATAAGATGGTTTTCTAAATTTGAGACCCTGTTCTGTTCTGTAATTCAGTTCCTGTGTAGCCAAGTTTACATTCCGTGTATTACTGATATCTTATGATGTTTCTTTTTCTGTGTGACTTATTTCAGTTAGAATCATCATACCTGAATCCACTCATTGTGCTACTAAGGGCCTGATGACATAGATTTCATTGCTGAGAGATATTGTTTTGTAAGTAAATACCACAACTTCTTTATCCATTTTTCACTTTCTGCGATGTTGAACTTGTACTGTAAACGAGGTTCTTGTAAACAGAGGCGTCCCAAACTTTGGGGTGGCTGTGTCTTTTTGATTTTAATTTCCCTAAACTATAGGACCATAAGTGGAAGTGCCCTAGGCTCTGTTGCTTTGTTTTTTAGATGTTTCAGGAAACACCATACACTTCTCCCGAGTGTCTGTTGGCAATTTACATCCCGCCCATCAGCATAACAAGGCTCCCAGTTCTCCATGGCCTGTCCTGCCTTTCTGGATTTTACACTTTTTTCAGATGGCCCTTTTGACCGGGGGGAAGTGAGACTTCATTGTAGTGCAGATTTCCTTTGCAAGCTTGCTTGGTTGGCCAAAAAGGGCGTATGCGTTTTTTCCTGAATATATTCAGGAAAAAGCGCATACGCCCTTTTTGGCCAAGTGCATCATTGTGGACGTTCTGCCTCTTTTCCTATGCTTTCAATGTAATTCCAGTCTGCCTCCTGAAATCGGTTTCCTGCAATTCTGCCCCGCTTTCAAGTCCTCTTGGCAGCCTTACTTCAGTATATTTTTGGACGATAGCTGTCATTTATAACTCTGCAGGTTTGTGAATTACAGTGCCCCTGAGCTCCTTTCTTCAACTCGCTTTCTTTTGAGCTGGCCGCAACACCGCAGGATGGCTTCAGGCCCTAATCTGGTTCCGGCACGGCACGCTGAGCCTTTGGTTAATTCCTCTTCCTGGTGGGAAATGAGAGTTAAATTTGCCCGTCCAGACACCTCCAGCTAGTCTCTCATTGGTTCTCGCTATTCCTGTTCATCTTCCGCAGAAATTGCAAACTGGGCCAAACAGGAGGTTAAAGGGACTGACTCTCCAAGTCGGGAGGGTGTTAGTAAAGCGTCTGGAATGTTGCACCCGAGTACCAGGGTACGAAAACTGAGACATATTTGAACACGTCTCCCGATCACATGGTTGATCATACTCTAGGTTCCACATGCATGTTTTAGCTGAAGGAAGAATACCTTAAACCTGGGTAGTTGAAACCCGTGGAATGGGTACCATGCAATATGACTTCAAAGGGTCTTCATTTGCTCACCGAACCTCTCCAATCCTATCACTGCTGCGTTTATGCCCCTGTACACATGCTTGATTCTCTTTCGGAGACATAGCAATCCATAGGTTTTAAGATACTTACTAGTCAGGTACATTCTTAGGCATTTAATATGCGGTGTTGAGTCCATTTCGTTGAGCAAGGAGTAGCTCTTGTCTATTCCATATTTGGCTTAAGGAACTTTATCTGTGCTCATTTCAATCTCTGGTTTTATGCAGCACCCCAACTCACCTTTACCCTTAAGCAAGCATAAGATGGTTTTCTAAATTTGAGACCCTGTTCTGTTCTGTAATTCAGTTCCTGTGTAGCCAAGTTTACATTCCGTGTATTACTGATATCTTATGATGTTTCTTTTTCTGTGTGACTTATTTCAGTTAGAATCATCATACCTGAATCCACTCATTGTGCTACTAAGGGCCTGATGACATAGATTTCATTGCTGAGAGATATTGTTTTGTAAGTAAATACCACAACTTCTTTATCCATTTTTCACTTTCTGCGATGTTGAACTTGTACTGTAAACGAGGTTCTTGTAAACAGAGGCGTCCCAAACTTTGGGGTGGCTGTGTCTTTTTGATTTTAATTTCCCTAAACTATAGGACCATAAGTGGAAGTGCCCTAGGCTCTGTTGCTTTGTTTTTTAGATGTTTCAGGAAACACCATACACTTCTCCCGAGTGTCTGTTGGCAATTTACATCCCGCCCATCAGCATAACAAGGCTCCCAGTTCTCCATGGCCTGTCCTGCCTTTCTGGATTTTACACTTTTTTCAGATGGCCCTTTTGACCGGGGGGAAGTGAGACTTCATTGTAGTGCAGATTTCCTTTGCAAGCTTGCTTGGTTGGCCAAAAAGGGCGTATGCGTTTTTTCCTGAATATATTCAGGAAAAAGCGCATACGCCCTTTTTGGCCAAGTGCATCATTGTGGACGTTCTGCCTCTTTTCCTATGCTTTCAATGTAATTCCAGTCTGCCTCCTGAAATCGGTTTCCTGCAATTCTGCCCCGCTTTCAAGTCCTCTTGGCAGCCTTACTTCAGTATATTTTTGGACGATAGCTGTCATTTATAACTCTGCAGGTTTGTGAATTACAGTGCCCCTGAGCTCCTTTCTTCAACTCGCTTTCTTTTGAGCTGGCCGCAACACCGCAGGATGGCTTCAGGCCCTAATCTGGTTCCGGCACGGCACGCTGAGCCTTTGGTTAATTCCTCTTCCTGGTGGGAAATGAGAGTTAAATTTGCCCGTCCAGACACCTCCAGCTAGTCTCTCATTGGTTCTCGCTATTCCTGTTCATCTTCCGCAGAAATTGCAAACTGGGCCAAACAGGAGGTTAAAGGGACTGACTCTCCAAGTCGGGAGGGTGTTAGTAAAGCGTCTGGAATGTTGCACCCGAGTACCAGGGTACGAAAACTGAGACATATTTGAACACGTCTCCCGATCACATGGTTGATCATACTCTAGGTTCCACATGCATGTTTTAGCTGAAGGAAGAATACCTTAAACCTGGGTAGTTGAAACCCGTGGAATGGGTACCATGCAATATGACTTCAAAGGGTCTTCATTTGCTCACCGAACCTCTCCAATCCTATCACTGCTGCGTTTATGCCCCTGTACACATGCTTGATTCTCTTTCGGAGACATAGCAATCCATAGGTTTTAAGATACTTACTAGTCAGGTACATTCTTAGGCATTTAATATGCGGTGTTGAGTCCATTTCGTTGAGCAAGGAGTAGCTCTTGTCTATTCCATATTTGGCTTAAGGAACTTTATCTGTGTTCATTTCAATCTCTGGTTTTATGCAGGACCCCAACTCACCTTTACCCTTAAGCAAGCATAAGTTGGTTTTCTAAATTTGAGACCCTGTTCTGTTCTGTAATTCAGTTCCTGTGTAGCCAAGTTTACATTCCGTGTATTACTGATATCTTATGATGTTTCTTTTTCTGTGTGACTTATTTCAGTTAGAATCATCATACCTGAATCCACTCATTGTGCTGCTAAGGGCCTGATGACATAGATTTCATTGCTGAGTGATATTGCTTTGTAAGTAAATACCACAACTTCTTTATCCATTTTTCACTTTCTGCGATGTTGAACTTGTACTGTAAACGAGGTTCTTGTAAACAGAGGTGTCCCAAACTTTGGGGTGGCTGTGTCTTTTTGATTTTAATTTCCCTAAGCTATAGGACCATAAGTGGAAGTGCCCTAGGCTCTGTTGCTTTGTTTTTTAGATGTTTCAGGAAACACCATACACTTCTCCCGAGTGTCTGTTGGCAATTTACATCCCGCCCATCAGCATAACAAGGCTCCCAGTTCTCCATGGCCTGTCCTGCCTTTCTGGATTTTACACTTTTTTCAGATGGCCCTTTTGACCGGGGGGAAGTGAGACTTCATTGTAGTGCAGATTTCCTTTGCAAGCTTGCTTGGTTGGCCAAAAAGGGCGTATGCGTTTTTTCCTGAATATATTCAGGAAAAAACGCATACGCCCTTTTTGGCCAAGTGCATCATTGTGGACGTTCTGCCTCTTTTCCTATGCTTTCAATGCAATTCCAGTCTACCTCCTGAAATCGGTTTCCTGCAATTCTGCCCCGCTTTCAAGTCCTCTTGGCAGCCTTACTTCAGTATATTTTTGGACGATAGCTGTCATTTATAACTCTGCAGGTTTGTGAATTACAGTGCCCCTGAGCTCCTTTCTTCAACTCGCTTTCTTTTGAGCTGGCCGCAACACCGCAGGATGGCTTCAGGCCCTAATCTGGTTCCGGCACGGCACGCTGAGCCTTTGGTTAATTCCTCTTCCTGGTGGGAAATGAGAGTTAAATTTGCCCGTCCAGACACCTCCAGCTAGTCTCTCATTGGTTCTCGCTATTCCTGTTCATCTTCCGCAGAAATTGCAAACTGGGCCAAACAGGAGGTTAAAGGGACTGACTCTCCAAGTCGGGAGGGTGTTAGTAAAGCGTCTGGAATGTTGCACCCGAGTACCAGGGTACGAAAACTGAGACATATTTGAACACGTCTCCCGATCACATGGTTGATCATACTCTAGGTTCCACATGCATGTTTTAGCTGAAGGAAGAATACCTTAAACCTGGGTAGTTGAAACCCGTGGAATGGGTACCATGCAATATGACTTCAAAGGGTCTTCATTTGCTCACCGAACCTCTCCAATCCTATCACTGCTGCGTTTATGCCCCTGTACACATGCTTGATTCTCTTTCGGAGACATAGCAATCCATAGGTTTTAAGATACTTACTAGTCAGGTACATTCTTAGGCATTTAATATGCGGTGTTGAGTCCATTTCGTTGAGCAAGGAGTAGCTCTTGTCTATTCCATATTTGGCTTAAGGAACTTTATCTGTGCTCATTTCAATCTCTGGTTTTATGCAGCACCCCAACTCACCTTTCCCCTTAAGCAAGCATAAGTTGGTTTTCTAAATTTGAGACCCTGTTCTGTTCTGTAATTCAGTTCCTGTGTAGCCAAGTTTACATTCCGTGTATTACTGATATCTTATGATGTTTCTTTTTCTGTGTGACTTATTTCAGTTAGAATCATCATACCTGAATCCACTCATTGTGCTGCTAAGGGCCTGATGACATAGATTTCATTGCTGAGTGATATTGCTTTGTAAGTAAATACCACAACTTCTTTATCCATTTTTCACTTTCTGCGATGTTGAACTTGTACGCTAAACGAGGTTCTTGTAAACAGAGGCGTCCCAAACTTTGGGGTGGCTGTGTCTTTTTGATTTTAATTTCCCTAAGCTATAGGACCATAAGTGGAAGTGCCCTAGGCTCTGTTGCTTTGTTTTTTAGATGTTTCAGGAAACACCATACACTTCTCCCGAGTGTCTGTTGGCAATTTACATCCCGCCCATCAGCATAACAAGGCTCCCAGTTCTCCATGGCCTGTCCTCCCTTTCTGGATTTTACACTTTTTTCAGATAGCCCTTTTGACCGGGGGGAAGTGAGACTTCATTGTAGTGCAGATTTCCTTTGCAAGCTTGCTTGGTTGGCCAAAAAGGGCGTATGCGTTTTTTCCTGAATATATTCAGGAAAAAACGCATACGCCCTTTTTGGCCAAGTGCATCATTGTGGACATTCTGCCTCTTTTCCTATGCTTTCAATGCAATTCCAGTCTGCCTCCTGAAATCGGTTTCCTGCAATTCTGCCCCGCTTTCAAGTCCTCTTGGCAGCCTTACTTCAGTATATTTTTGGACGATAGCTGTCATTTATAACTCTGCAGGTTTGTGAATTACAGTGCCCCTGAGCTCCTTTCTTCAACTCGCTTTCTTTTGAGCTGGCCGCAACACCGCAGGATGGCTTCAGGCCCTAATCTGGTTCCGGCACGGCACGCTGAGCCTTTGGTTAATTCCTCTTCCTGGTGGGAAATGAGAGTTAAATTTGCCCGTCCAGACACCTCCAGCTAGTCTCTCATTGGTTCTCGCTATTCCTGTTCATCTTCCGCAGAAATTGCAAACTGGGCCAAACAGGAGGTTAAAGGGACTGACTCTCCAAGTCGGGAGGGTGTTAGTAAAGCGTCTGGAATGTTGCACCCGAGTACCAGGGTACGAAAACTGAGACATATTTGAACACGTCTCCCGATCACATGGTTGATCATACTCTAGGTTCCACATGCATGTTTTAGCTGAAGGAAGAATACCTTAAACCTGGGTAGTTGAAACCCGTGGAATGGGTACCATGCAATATGACTTCAAAGGGTCTTCATTTGCTCACCGAACCTCTCCAATCCTATCACTGCTGCGTTTATGCCCCTGTACACATGCTTGATTCTCTTTCGGAGACATAGCAATCCATAGGTTTTAAGATACTTACTAGTCAGGTACATTCTTAGGCATTTAATATGGGGTGTTGAGTCCATTTCGTTGAGCAAGGAGTAGCTCTTGTCTATTCCATATTTGGCTTAAGGAACTTTATCTGTGCTCATTTCAATCTCTGGTTTTATGCAGCACCCCAACTCCCCTTTCCCCTTAAGCAACCATAAGTTGGTTTTCTAAATTTGAGACCCTGTTCTGTTCTGTAATTCAGTTCCTGTGTAGCCAAGTTTACATTCCGTGTATTACTGATATCTTATGATGTTTCTTTTTCTGTGTGACTTATTTCAGTTAGAATCATCATACCTGAATCCACTCATTGTGCTGCTAAGGGCCTGATGACATAGATTTCATTGCTGAGTGATATTGCTTTGTAAGTAAATACCACAACTTCTTTATCCATTTTTCACTTTCTGCGATGTTGAACTTGTACTGTAAACGAGGTTCTTGTAAACAGAGGCGTCCCAAACTTTGGGGTGGCTGTGTCTTTTTGATTTTAATTTCCCTAAGCTATAGGACCATAAGTGGAAGTGCCCTAGGCTCTGTTGCTTTGTTTTTTAGATGTTTCAGGAAACACCATACACTTCTCCCGAGTGTCTGTTGGCAATTTACATCCCGCCCATCAGCATAACAAGGCTCCCAGTTCTCCATGGCCTGTCCTGCCTTTCTGGATTTTACACTTTTTTCAGATGGCCCTTTTGACCGGGGGGAAGTGAGACTTCATTGTAGTGCAGATTTACTTTGCAAGCTTGCTTGGTTGGCCAAAAAGGGCGTATGCGTTTTTTCCTGAATATATTCAGGAAAAAACGCATACGCCCTTTTTGGCCAAGTGCATCATTGTGGACGTTCTGCCTCTTTTCCTATGCTTTCAATGCAATTCCAGTCTGCCTCCTGAAATCGGTTTCCTGCAATTCTGCCCCGCTTTCAAGTCCTCTTGGCAGCCTTACTTCAGTATATTTTTGGACGATAGCTGTCATTTATAACTCTTCAGGTTTGTGAATTACAGTGCCCCTGAGCTCCTTTCTTCAACTCGCTTTCTTTTGAGCTGGCCGCAACACCGCAGGATGGCTTCAGGCCCTAATCTGGTTCCGGCACGGCACGCTGAGCCTTTGGTTAATTCCTCTTCCTGGTGGGAAATGAGAGTTAAATTTGCCCGTCCAGACACCTCCAGCTAGTCTCTCATTGGTTCTCGCTATTCCTGTTCATCTTCCGCAGAAATTGCAAACTGGGCCAAACAGGAGGTTAAAGGGACTGACTCTCCAAGTCGGGAGGGTGTTAGTAAAGCGTCTGGAATGTTGCACCCGAGTACCAGGGTACGAAAACTGAGACATATTTGAACACGTCTCCCGATCACATGGTTGATCATACTCTAGGTTCCACATGCATGTTTTAGCTGAAGGAAGAATACCTTAAACCTGGGTAGTTGAAACCCGTGGAATGGGTACCATGCAATATGACTTCAAAGGGTCTTCATTTGCTCACCGAACCTCTCCAATCCTATCACTGCTGCGTTTATGCCCCTGTACACATGCTTGATTCTCTTTCGGAGACATAGCAATCCATAGGTTTTAAGATACTTACTAGTCAGGTACATTCTTAGGCGTTTAATATGCGGTGTTGAGTCCATTTCGTTGAGCAAGGAGTAGCTCTTGTCTATTCCATATTTGGCTTAAGGAACTTTATCTGTGCTCATTTCAATCTCTGGTTTTATGCAGCACCCCAACTCCCCTTTCCCCTTAAGCAAGCATAAGTTGGTTTTCTAAATTTGAGACCCTGTTCTGTTCTGTAATTCAGTTCCTGTGTAGCCAAGTTTACATTCCGTGTATTACTGATATCTTATGATGTTTCTTTTTCTGTGTGACTTATTTCAGTTAGAATCATCATACCTGAATCCACTCATTGTGCTGCTAAGGGCCTGATGACATAGATTTCATTGCTGAGTGATATTGCTTTGTAAGTAAATACCACAACTTCTTTATCCATTTTTCACTTTCTGCGATGTTGAACTTGTACTGTAAACGAGGTTCTTGTAAACAGAGGCGTCCCAAACTTTGGGGTGGCTGTGTCTTTTTGATTTTAATTTCCCTAAGCTATAGGACCATAAGTGGAAGTGCCCTAGGCTCTGTTGCTTTGTTTTTTAGATGTTTCAGGAAACACCATACACTTCTCCCGAGTGTCTGTTGGCAATTTACATCCCGCCCATCAGCATAACAAGGCTCCCAGTTCTCCATGGCCTGTCCTGCCTTTCTGGATTTTACACTTTTTTCAGATGGCCCTTTTGACCAGGGGGAAGTGAGACTTCATTGTAGTGCAGATTTCCTTTGCAAGCTTGCTTGGTTGGCCAAAAAGGGCGTATGCGTTTTTTCCTGAATATATTCAGGAAAAAACGCATACGCCCTTTTTGGCCAAGTGCATCATTGTGGACGTTCTGCCTCTTTTCCTATGCTTTCACTGCAATTCCAGTCTACCTCCTGAAATCGGTTTCCTGCAATTCTGCCCCGCTTTCAAGTCCTCTTGGCAGCCTTACTTCAGTATATTTTTGGACGATAGCTGTCATTTATAACTCTGCAGGTTTGTGAATTACAGTGCCCCTGAGCTCCTTTCTTCAACTCGCTTTCTTTTGAGCTGGCCGCAACACCGCAGGATGGCTTCAGGCCCTAATCTGGTTCCGGCACGGCACGCTGAGCCTTTGGTTAATTCCTCTTCCTGGTGGGAAATGAGAGTTAAATTTGCCCGTCCAGACACCTCCAGCTAGTCTCTCATTGGTTCTCGCTATTCCTGTTCATCTTCCGCAGAAATTGCAAACTGGGCCAAACAGGAGGTTAAAGGGACTGACTCTCCAAGTCGGGAGGGTGTTAGTAAAGCGTCTGGAATGTTGCACCCGAGTACCAGGGTACGAAAACTGAGACATATTTGAACACGTCTCCCGATCACATGGTTGATCATACTCTAGGTTCCACATGCATGTTTTAGCTGAAGGAAGAATACCTTAAACCTGGGTAGTTGAAACCCGTGGAATGGGTACCATGCAATATGACTTCAAAGGGTCTTCATTTGCTCACCGAACCTCTCCAATCCTATCACTGCTGCGTTTATGCCCCTGTACACATGCTTGATTCTCTTTCGGAGACATAGCAATCCATAGGTTTTAAGATACTTACTAGTCAGGTACATTCTTAGGCGTTTAATATGCGGTGTTGAGTCCATTTCGTTGAGCAAGGAGTAGCTCTTGTCTATTCCATATTTGGCTTAAGGAACTTTATCTGTGCTCATTTCAATCTCTGGTTTTATGCAGCACCCCAACTCACCTTTACCCTTAAGCAAGCATAAGTTGGTTTTCTAAATTTGAGACCCTGTTCTGTTCTGTAATTCAGTTCCTGTGTAGCCAAGTTTACATTCCGTGTATTACTGATATCTTATGATGTTTCTTTTTCTGTGTGACTTATTTCAGTTAGAATCATCATACCTGAATCCACTCATTGTGCTGCTAAGGGCCTGATGACATAGATTTCATTGCTGAGTGATATTGCTTTGTAAGTAAATACCACAACTTCTTTATCCATTTTTCACTTTCTGCGATGTTGAACTTGTACTGTAAACGAGGTTCTTGTAAACAGAGGCGTCCCAAACTTTGGGGTGGCTGTGTCTTTTTGATTTTAATTTCCCTAAGCTATAGGACCATAAGTGGAAGTGCCCTAGGCTCTGTTGCTTTGTTTTTTAGATGTTTCAGGAAACACCATACACTTCTCCCGAGTGTCTGTTGGCAATTTACATCCCGCCCATCAGCATAACAAGGCTCCCAGTTCTCCATGGCCTGTCCTGCCTTTCTGGATTTTACACTTTTTTCAGATGGCCCTTTTGACCGGGGGGAAGTGAGACTTCATTGTAGTGCAGATTTCCTTTGCAAGCTTGCTTGGTTGGCCAAAAAGGGCGTATGCGTTTTTTCCTGAATATATTCAGGAAAAAACGCATACGCCCTTTTTGGCCAAGTGCATCATTGTGGACGTTCTGCCTCTTTTCCTATGCTTTCACTGCAATTCCAGTCTACCTCCTGAAATCGGTTTCCTGCAATTCTGCCCCGCTTTCAAGTCCTCTTGGCAGCCTTACTTCAGTATATTTTTGGACGATAGCTGTCATTTATAACTCTGCAGGTTTGTGAATTACAGTGCCCCTGAGCTCCTTTCTTCAACTCGCTTTCTTTTGAGCTGGCCGCAACACCGCAGGATGGCTTCAGGCCCTAATCTGGTTCCGGCACGGCACGCTGAGCCTTTGGTTAATTCCTCTTCCTGGTGGGAAATGAGAGTTAAATTTGCCCGTCCAGACACCTCCAGCTAGTCTCTCATTGGTTCTCGCTATTCCTGTTCATCTTCCGCAGAAATTGCAAACTGGGCCAAACAGGAGGTTAAAGGGACTGACTCTCCAAGTCGGGAGGGTGTTAGTAAAGCGTCTGGAATGTTGCACCCGAGTACCAGGGTACGAAAACTGAGACATATTTGAACACGTCTCCCGATCACATGGTTGATCATACTCTAGGTTCCACATGCATGTTTTAGCTGAAGGAAGAATACCTTAAACCTGGGTAGTTGAAACCCGTGGAATGGGTACCATGCAATATGACTTCAAAGGGTCTTCATTTGCTCACCGAACCTCTCCAATCCTATCACTGCTGCGTTTATGCCCCTGTACACATGCTTGATTCTCTTTCGGAGACATAGCAATCCATAGGTTTTAAGATACTTACTAGTCAGGTACATTCTTAGGCATTTAATATGCGGTGTTGAGTCCATTTCGTTGAGCAAGGAGTAGCTCTTGTCTATTCCATATTTGCCTTAAGGAACTTTATCTGTGCTCATTTCAATCTCTGGTTTTATGCAGCACCCCAACTCCCCTTTCCCCTTAAGCAAGCATAAGTTGGTTTTCTAAATTTGAGACCCTGTTCTGTTCTGTAATTCAGTTCCTGTGTAGCCAAGTTTACATTCCGTGTATTACTGATATCTTATGATGTTTCTTCTTCTGTGTGACTTATTTCAGTTAGAATCATCATACCTGAATCCACTCATTGTGCTGCTAAGGGCCTGATGACATAGATTTCATTGCTGAGTGATATTGCTTTGTAAGTAAATACCACAACTTCTTTATCCATTTTTCACTTTCTGCGATGTTGAACTTGTACTGTAAACGAGGTTCTTGTAAACAGAGGCGTCCCAAACTTTGGGGTGGCTGTGTCTTTTTGATTTTAATTTCCCTAAGCTATAGGACCATAAGTGGAAGTGCCCTAGGCTCTGTTGCTTTGTTTTTTAGATGTTTCAGGAAACACCATACACTTCTCCCGAGTGTCTGTTGGCAATTTACATCCCGCCCATCAGCATAACAAGGCTCCCAGTTCTCCATGGCCTGTCCTGCCTTTCTGGATTTTACACTTTTTTCAGATGGCCCTTTTGACCGGGGGGAAGTGAGACTTCATTGTAGTGCAGATTTCCTTTGCAAGCTTGCTTGGTTGGCCAAAAAGGGCGTATGCGTTTTTTCCTGAATATATTCAGGAAAAAACGCATACGCCCTTTTTGGCCAAGTGCATCATTGTGGACGTTCTGCCTCTTTTCCTATGCTTTCACTGCAATTCCAGTCTACCTCCTGAAATCGGTTTCCTGCAATTCTGCCCCGCTTTCAAGTCCTCTTGGCAGCCTTACTTCAGTATATTTTTGGACGATAGCTGTCATTTATAACTCTGCAGGTTTGTGAATTACAGTGCCCCTGAGCTCCTTTCTTCAACTCGCTTTCTTTTGAGCTGGCCGCAACACCGCAGGATGGCTTCAGGCCCTAATCTGGTTCCGGCACGGCACGCTGAGCCTTTGGTTAATTCCTCTTCCTGGTGGGAAATGAGAGTTAAATTTGCCCGTCCAGACACCTCCAGCTAGTCTCTCATTGGTTCTCGCTATTCCTGTTCATCTTCCGCAGAAATTGCAAACTGGGCCAAACAGGAGGTTAAAGGGACTGACTCTCCAAGTCGGGAGGGTGTTAGTAAAGCGTCTGGAATGTTGCACCCGAGTACCAGGGTACGAAAACTGAGACATATTTGAACACGTCTCCCGATCACATGGTTGATCATACTCTAGGTTCCACATGCATGTTTTACCTGAAGGAAGAATACCTTAAACCTGGGTAGTTGAAACCCGTGGAATGGGTACCATGCAATATGACTTCAAAGGGTCTTCATTTGCTCACCGAACCTCTCCAATCCTATCACTGCTGCGTTTATGCCCCTGTACACATGCTTGATTCTCTTTCAGAGACATAGCAATCCATAGGTTTTAAGATACTTACTAGTCAGGTACATTCTTAGGCGTTTAATATGCGGTGTTGAGTCCATTTCGTTGAGCAAGGAGTAGCTCTTGTCTATTCCATATTTGGCTTAAGGAACTTTATCTGTGCTCATTTCAATCTCTGGTTTTATGCAGCACCCCAACTCACCTTTACCCTTAAGCAACCATAAGTTGGTTTTCTAAATTTGAGACCCTGTTCTGTTCTGTAATTCAGTTCCTGTGTAGCCAAGTTTACATTCCGTGTATTACTGATATCTTATGATGTTTCTTTTTCTGTGTGACTTATTTCAGTTAGAATCATCATACCTGAATCCACTCATTGTGCTGCTAAGGGCCTGATGACATAGATTTCATTGCTGAGTGATATTGCTTTGTAAGTAAATACCACAACTTCTTTATCCATTTTTCACTTTCTGCGATGTTGAACTTGTACTGTAAACGAGGTTCTTGTAAACAGAGGCGTCCCAATGTTTGGGGTGGCTGTGTCTTTTTGATTTTAATTTCCCTAAGCTATAGGACCATAAGTGGAAGTGCCCTAGGCTCTGTTGCTTTGTTTTTTAGATGTTTCAGGAAACACCATACACTTCTCCCGAGTGTCTGTTGGCAATTTACATCCCGCCCATCAGCATAACAAGGCTCCCAGTTCTCCATGGCCTGTCCTGCCTTTCTGGATTTTACACTTTTTTCAGATGGCCCTTTTGACCGGGGGGAAGTGAGACTTCATTGTAGTGCAGATTTCCTTTGCAAGCTTGCTTGGTTGGCCAAAAAGGGCGTATGCGTTTTTTCCTGAATATATTCAGGAAAAAACGCATACGCCCTTTTTGGCCAAGTGCATCATTGTGGACGTTCTGCCTCTTTTCCTATGCTTTCAATGCAATTCCAGTCTACCTCCTGAAATCGGTTTCCTGCAATTCTGCCCCGCTTTCAAGTCCTCTTGGCAGCCTTACTTCAGTATATTTTTGGACGATAGCTGTCATTTATAACTCTGCAGGTTTGTGAATTACAGTGCCCCTGAGCTCCTTTCTTCAACTCTCTTTCTTGTGACCTGGCCGCAACACCGCAGGATGGCTTCAGGCCCTAATCTGGTTCCGGCACGGCACGCTGAGCCTTTGGTTAATTCCTCTTCCTGGTGGGAAATGAGAGTTAAATTTGCCCGTCCAGACACCTCCAGCTAGTCTCTCATTGGTTCTCGCTATTCCTGTTCATCTTCCGCAGAAATTGCAAACTGGGCCAAACAGGAGGTTAAAGGGACTGACTCTCCAAGTCGGGAGGGTGTTAGTAAAGCGTCTGGAATGTTGCACCCGAGTACCAGGGTACGAAAACTGAGACATATTTGAACACGTCTCCCGATCACATGGTTGATCATACTCTAGGTTCCACATGCATGTTTTACCTGAAGGAAGAATACCTTAAACCTGGGTAGTTGAAACCCGTGGAATGGGTACCATGCAATATGACTTCAAAGGGTCTTCATTTGCTCACCGAACCTCTCCAATCCTATCACTGCTGCGTTTATGCCCCTGTACACATGCTTGATTCTCTTTCGGAGACATAGCAATCCATAGGTTTTAAGATACTTACTAGTCAGGTACATTCTTAGGCGTTTAATATGCGGTGTTGAGTCCATTTCGTTGAGCAAGGAGTAGCTCTTGTCTATTCCATATTTGGCTTAAGGAACTTTATCTGTGCTCATTTCAATCTCTGGTTTTATGCAGCACCCCAACTCACCTTTACCCTTAAGCAACCATAAGTTGGTTTTCTAAATTTGAGACCCTGTTCTGTTCTGTAATTCAGTTCCTGTGTAGCCAAGTTTACATTCCGTGTATTACTGATATCTTATGATGTTTCTTTTTCTGTGTGACTTATTTCAGTTAGAATCATCATACCTGAATCCACTCATTGTGCTGCTAAGGGCCTGATGACATAGATTTCATTGCTGAGTGATATTGCTTTGTAAGTAAATACCACAACTTCTTTATCCATTTTTCACTTTCTGCGATGTTGAACTTGTACTGTAAACGAGGTTCTTGTAAACAGAGGCGTCCCAATGTTTGGGGTGGCTGTGTCTTTTTGATTTTAATTTCCCTAAGCTATAGGACCATAAGTGGAAGTGCCCTAGGCTCTGTTGCTTTGTTTTTTAGATGTTTCAGGAAACACCATACACTTCTCCCGAGTGTCTGTTGGCAATTTACATCCCGCCCATCAGCATAACAAGGCTCCCAGTTCTCCATGGCCTGTCCTGCCTTTCTGGATTTTACACTTTTTTCAGATGGCCCTTTTGACCGGGGGGAAGTGAGACTTCATTGTAGTGCAGATTTCCTTTGCAAGCTTGCTTGGTTGGCCAAAAAGGGCGTATGCGTTTTTTCCTGAATATATTCAGGAAAAAACGCATACGCCCTTTTTGGCCAAGTGCATCATTGTGGACGTTCTGCCTCTTTTCCTATGCTTTCAATGCAATTCCAGTCTACCTCCTGAAATCGGTTTCCTGCAATTCTGCCCCGCTTTCAAGTCCTCTTGGCAGCCTTACTTCAGTATATTTTTGGACGATAGCTGTCATTTATAACTCTGCAGGTTTGTGAATTACAGTGCCCCTGAGCTCCTTTCTTCAACTCGCTTTCTTTTGAGCTGGCCGCAACACCGCAGGATGGCTTCAGGCCCTAATCTGGTTCCGGCACGGCACGCTGAGCCTTTGGTTAATTCCTCTTCCTGGTGGGAAATGAGAGTTAAATTTGCCCGTCCAGACACCTCCAGCTAGTCTCTCATTGGTTCTCGCTATTCCTGTTCATCTTCCGCAGAAATTACAAACTGGGCCAAACAGGAGGTTAAAGGGACTGACTCTCCAAGTCGGGAGGGTGTTAGTAAAGCGTCTGGAATGTTGCACCCGAGTACCAGGGTACGAAAACTGAGACATATTTGAACACGTCTCCCGATCACATGGTTGATCATACTCTAGGTTCCACATGCATGTTTTAGCTGAAGGAAGAATACCTTAAACCTGGGTAGTTGAAACCCGTGGAATGGGTACCATGCAATATGACTTCAGAGGGTCTTCATTTGCTCACCGAACCTCTCCAATCCTATCACTGCTGCGTTTATGCCCCTGTACACATGCTTGATTCTCTTTCGGAGACATAGCAATCCATAGGTTTTAAGATACTTACTAGTCAGGTACATTCTTAGGCGTTTAATATGCGGTGTTGAGTCCATTTCGTTGAGCAAGGAGTAGCTCTTGTCTATTCCATATTTGGCTTAAGGAACTTTATCTGTGCTCATTTCAATCTCTGGTTTTATGCAGCACCCCAACTCCCCTTTCCCCTTAAGCAAGCATAAGTTGGTTTTCTAAATTTGAGACCCTGTTCTGTTCTGTAATTCAGTTCCTGTGTAGCCAAGTTTACATTCCGTGTATTACTGATATCTTATGATGTTTCTTTTTCTGTGTGACTTATTTCAGTTAGAATCATCATACCTGAATCCACTCATTGTGCTGCTAAGGGCCTGATGACATAGATTTCATTGCTGAGTGATATTGCTTTGTAAGTAAATACCACAACTTCTTTATCCATTTTTCAATTTCTGTGATGTTGAACTTGTACTGTAAACGAGGTTCTTGTAAACAGAGGCGTCCCAAACTTTGGGGTGGCTGTGTCTTTTTGATTTTAATTTCCCTAAGCTATAGGACCATAAGTGGAAGTGCCCTAGGCTCTGTTGCTTTGTTTTTTAGATGTTTCAGGAAACACCATACACTTCTCCCGAGTGTCTGTTGGCAATTTACATCCCGCCCATCAGCATAACAAGGCTCCCAGTTCTCCATGGCCTGTCCTGCCTTTCTGGATTTTACACTTTTTTCAGATGGCCCTTTTGACCGGGGGGAAGTGAGACTTCATTGTAGTGCAGATTTCCTTTGCAAGCTTGCTTGGTTGGCCAAAAAGGGCGTATGCGTTTTTTCCTGAATATATTCAGGAAAAAACGCATACGCCCTTTTTGGCCAAGTGCATCATTGTGGACGTTCTGCCTCTTTTCCTATGCTTTCAATGCAATTCCAGTCTACCTCCTGAAATCGGTTTCCTGCAATTCTGCCCCGCTTTCAAGTCCTCTTGGCAGCCTTACTTCAGTATATTTTTGGACGATAGCTGTCATTTATAACTCTGCAGGTTTGTGAATTACAGTGCCCCTGAGCTCCTTTCTTCAACTCGCTTTCTTTTGAGCTGGCCGCAACACCGCAGGATGGCTTCAGGCCCTAATCTGGTTCCGGCACGGCACGCTGAGCCTTTGGTTAATTCCTCTTCCTGGTGGGAAATGAGAGTTAAATTTGCCCGTCCAGACACCTCCAGCTAGTCTCTCATTGGTTCTCGCTATTCCTGTTCATCTTCCGCAGAAATTGCAAACTGGGCCAAACAGGAGGTTAAAGGGACTGACTCTCCAAGTCGGGAGGGTGTTAGTAAAGCGTCTGGAATGTTGCACCCGAGTACCAGGGTACGAAAACTGAGACATATTTGAACACGTCTCCCGATCACATGGTTGATCATACTCTAGGTTCCACATGCATGTTTTAGCTGAAGGAAGAATACCTTAAACCTGGGTAGTTGAAACCCGTGGAATGGGTACCATGCAATATGACTTCAAAGGGTCTTCATTTGCTCACCGAACCTCTCCAATCCTATCACTGCTGCGTTTATGCCCCTGTACACATGCTTGATTCTCTTTCGGAGACATAGCAATCCATAGGTTTTAAGATACTTACTAGTCAGGTACATTCTTAGGCGTTTAATATGCGGTGTTGAGTCCATTTCGTTGAGCAAGGAGTAGCTCTTGTCTATTCCATATTTGGCTTAAGGAACTTTATCTGTGCTCATTTCAATCTCTGGTTTTATGCAGCACCCCAACTCACCTTTCCCCTTAAGCAAGCATAAGTTGGTTTTCTAAATTTGAGACCCTGTTCTGTTCTGTAATTCAGTTCCTGTGTAGCCAAGTTTACATTCCGTGTATTACTGATATCTTATGATGTTTCTTTTTCTGTGTGACTTATTTCAGTTAGAATCATCATACCTGAATCCACTCATTGTGCTGCTAAGGGCCTGATGACATAGATTTCATTGCTGAGTGATATTGCTTTGTAAGTAAATACCACAACTTCTTTATCCATTTTTCACTTTCTGCGATGTTGAACTTGTACTGTAAACGAGGTTCTTGTAAACAGAGGCGTCCCAATGTTTGGGGTGGCTGTGTCTTTTTGATTTTAATTTCCCTAAGCTATAGGACCATAAGTGGAAGTGCCCTAGGCTCTGTTGCTTTGTTTTTTAGATGTTTCAGGAAACACCATACACTTCTCCCGAGTGTCTGTTGGCAATTTACATCCCGCCCATCAGCATAACAAGGCTCCCAGTTCTCCATGGCCTGTCCTGCCTTTCTGGATTTTACACTTTTTTCAGATGGCCCTTTTGACCGGGGGGAAGTGAGACTTCATTGTAGTGCAGATTTCCTTTGCAAGCTTGCTTGGTTGGCCAAAAAGGGCGTATGCGTTTTTTCCTGAATATATTCAGGAAAAAACGCATACGCCCTTTTTGGCCAAGTGCATCATTGTGGACGTTCTGCCTCTTTTCCTATGCTTTCAATGCAATTCCAGTCTACCTCCTGAAATCGGTTTCCTGCAATTCTGCCCCGCTTTCAAGTCCTCTTGGCAGCCTTACTTCAGTATATTTTTGGACGATAGCTGTCATTTATAACTCTGCAGGTTTGTGAATTACAGTGCCCCTGAGCTCCTTTCTTCAACTCGCTTTCTTTTGAGCTGGCCGCAACACCGCAGGATGGCTTCAGGCCCTAATCTGGTTCCGGCACGGCACGCTGAGCCTTTGGTTAATTCCTCTTCCTGGTGGGAAATGAGAGTTAAATTTGCCCGTCCAGACACCTCCAGCTAGTCTCTCATTGGTTCTCGCTATTCCTGTTCATCTTCCGCAGAAATTACAAACTGGGCCAAACAGGAGGTTAAAGGGACTGACTCTCCAAGTCGGGAGGGTGTTAGTAAAGCGTCTGGAATGTTGCACCCGAGTACCAGGGTACGAAAACTGAGACATATTTGAACACGTCTCCCGATCACATGGTTGATCATACTCTAGGTTCCACATGCATGTTTTAGCTGAAGGAAGAATACCTTAAACCTGGGTAGTTGAAACCCGTGGAATGGGTACCATGCAATATGACTTCAGAGGGTCTTCATTTGCTCACCGAACCTCTCCAATCCTATCACTGCTGCGTTTATGCCCCTGTACACATGCTTGATTCTCTTTCGGAGACATAGCAATCCATAGGTTTTAAGATACTTACTAGTCAGGTACATTCTTAGGCGTTTAATATGCGGTGTTGAGTCCATTTCGTTGAGCAAGGAGTAGCTCTTGTCTATTCCATATTTGGCTTAAGGAACTTTATCTGTGCTCATTTCAATCTCTGGTTTTATGCAGCACCCCAACTCCCCTTTCCCCTTAAGCAAGCATAAGTTGGTTTTCTAAATTTGAGACCCTGTTCTGTTCTGTAATTCAGTCCCTGTGTAGCCAAGTTTACATTCCGTGTATTACTGATATCTTATGATGTTTCTTCTTCTGTGTGACTTATTTCAGTTAGAATCATCATACCTGAATCCACTCATTGTGCTGCTAAGGGCCTGATGACATAGATTTCATTGCTGAGTGATATTGCTTTGTAAGTAAATACCACAACTTCTTTATCCATTTTTCACTTTCTGCGATGTTGAACTTGTACTGTAAACGAGGTTCTTGTAAACAGAGGCGTCCCAAACTTTGGGGTGGCTGTGTCTTTTTGATTTTAATTTCCCTAAGCTATAGGACCATAAGTGGAAGTGCCCTAGGCTCTGTTGCTTTGTTTTTTAGATGTTTCAGGAAACACCATACACTTCTCCCGAGTGTCTGTTGGCAATTTACATCCCGCCCATCAGCATAACAAGGCTCCCAGTTCTCCATGGCCTGTCCTGCCTTTCTGGATTTTACACTTTTTTCAGATGGCCCTTTTGACCGGGGGGAAGTGAGACTTCATTGTAGTGCAGATTTCCTTTGCAAGCTTGCTTGGTTGGCCAAAAAGGGCGTATGCGTTTTTTCCTGAATATATTCAGGAAAAAACGCATACGCCCTTTTTGGCCAAGTGCATCATTGTGGACGTTCTGCCTCTTTTCCTATGCTTTCAATGCAATTCCAGTCTACCTCCTGAAATCGGTTTCCTGCAATTCTGCCCCGCTTTCAAGTCCTCTTGGCAGCCTTACTTCAGTATATTTTTGGACGATAGCTGTCATTTATAACTCTGCAGGTTTGTGAATTACAGTGCCCCTGAGCTCCTTTCTTCAACTCGCTTTCTTTTGAGCTGGCCGCAACACCGCAGGATGGCTTCAGGCCCTAATCTGGTTCCGGCACGGCACGCTGAGCCTTTGGTTAATTCCTCTTCCTGGTGGGAAATGAGAGTTAAATTTGCCCGTCCAGACACCTCCAGCTAGTCTCTCATTGGTTCTCGCTATTCCTGTTCATCTTCCGCAGAAATTGCAAACTGGGCCAAACAGGAGGTTAAAGGGACTGACTCTCCAAGTCGGGAGGGTGTTAGTAAAGCGTCTGGAATGTTGCACCCGAGTACCAGGGTACGAAAACTGAGACATATTTGAACACGTCTCCCGATCACATGGTTGATCATACTCTAGGTTCCACATGCATGTTTTAGCTGAAGGAAGAATACCTTAAACCTGGGTAGTTGAAACCCGTGGAATGGGTACCATGCAATATGACTTCAAAGGGTCTTCATTTGCTCACCGAACCTCTCCAATCCTATCACTGCTGCGTTTATGCCCCTGTACACATGCTTGATTCTCTTTCGGAGACATAGCAATCCATAGGTTTTAAGATACTTACTAGTCAGGTACATTCTTAGGCGTTTAATATGCGGTGTTGAGTCCATTTCGTTGAGCAAGGAGTAGCTCTTGTCTATTCCATATTTGGCTTAAGGAACTTTATCTGTGCTCATTTCAATCTCTGGTTTTATGCAGCACCCCAACTCACCTTTCCCCTTAAGCAAGCATAAGTTGGTTTTCTAAATTTGAGACCCTGTTCTGTTCTGTAATTCAGTTCCTGTGTAGCCAAGTTTACATTCCGTGTATTACTGATATCTTATGATGTTTCTTTTTCTGTGTGACTTATTTCAGTTAGAATCATCATACCTGAATCCACTCATTGTGCTGCTAAGGGCCTGATGACATAGATTTCATTGCTGAGTGATATTGCTTTGTAAGTAAATACCACAACTTCTTTATCCATTTTTCACTTTCTGCGATGTTGAACTTGTACTGTAAACGAGGTTCTTGTAAACAGAGGCGTCCCAAACTTTGGGGTGGCTGTGTCTTTTTGATTTTAATTTCCCTAAGCTATAGGACCATAAGTGGAAGTGCCCTAGGCTCTGTTGCTTTGTTTTTTAGATGTTTCAGGAAACACCATACACTTCTCCCGAGTGTCTGTTGGCAATTTACATCCCGCCCATCAGCATAACAAGGCTCCCAGTTCTCCATGGCCTGTCCTGCCTTTCTGGATTTTACACTTTTTTCAGATGGCCCTTTTGACCGGGGGGAAGTGAGACTTCATTGTAGTGCAGATTTCCTTTGCAAGCTTGCTTGGTTGGCCAAAAAGGGCGTATGCGTTTTTTCCTGAATATATTCAGGAAAAAACGCATACGCCCTTTTTGGCCAAGTGCATCATTGTGGACGTTCTGCCTCTTTTCCTATGCTTTCAATGCAATTCCAGTCTACCTCCTGAAATCGGTTTCCTGCAATTCTGCCCCGCTTTCAAGTCCTCTTGGCAGCCTTACTTCAGTATATTTTTGGACGATAGCTGTCATTTATAACTCTGCAGGTTTGTGAATTACAGTGCCCCTGAGCTCCTTTCTTCAACTCGCTTTCTTTTGAGCTGGCCGCAACACCGCAGGATGGCTTCAGGCCCTAATCTGGTTCCGGCACGGCACGCTGAGCCTTTGGTTAATTCCTCTTCCTGGTGGGAAATGAGAGTTAAATTTGCCCGTCCAGACACCTCCAGCTAGTCTCTCATTGGTTCTCGCTATTCCTGTTCATCTTCCGCAGAAATTACAAACTGGGCCAAACAGGAGGTTAAAGGGACTGACTCTCCAAGTCGGGAGGGTGTTAGTAAAGCGTCTGGAATGTTGCACCCGAGTACCAGGGTACGAAAACTGAGACATATTTGAACACGTCTCCCGATCACATGGTTGATCATACTCTAGGTTCCACATGCATGTTTTAGCTGAAGGAAGAATACCTTAAACCTGGGTAGTTGAAACCCGTGGAATGGGTACCATGCAATATGACTTCAGAGGGTCTTCATTTGCTCACCGAACCTCTCCAATCCTATCACTGCTGCGTTTATGCCCCTGTACACATGCTTGATTCTCTTTCGGAGACATAGCAATCCATAGGTTTTAAGATACTTACTAGTCAGGTACATTCTTAGGCGTTTAATATGCGGTGTTGAGTCCATTTCGTTGAGCAAGGAGTAGCTCTTGTCTATTCCATATTTGGCTTAAGGAACTTTATCTGTGCTCATTTCAATCTCTGGTTTTATGCAGCACCCCAACTCACCTTTACCCTTAAGCAAGCATAAGTTGGTTTTCTAAATTTGAGACCCTGTTCTGTTCTGTAATTCAGTCCCTGTGTAGCCAAGTTTACATTCCGTGTATTACTGATATCTTATGATGTTTCTTCTTCTGTGTGACTTATTTCAGTTAGAATCATCATACCTGAATCCACTCATTGTGCTGCTAAGGGCCTGATGACATAGATTTCATTGCTGAGTGATATTGCTTTGTAAGTAAATACCACAACTTCTTTATCCATTTTTCACTTTCTGCGATGTTGAACTTGTACTGTAAACGAGGTTCTTGTAAACAGAGGCGTCCCAAACTTTGGGGTGGCTGTGTCTTTTTGATTTTAATTTCCCTAAGCTATAGGACCATAAGTGGAAGTGCCCTAGGCTCTGTTGCTTTGTTTTTTAGATGTTTCAGGAAACACCATACACTTCTCCCGAGTGTCTGTTGGCAATTTACATCCCGCCCATCAGCATAACAAGGCTCCCAGTTCTCCATGGCCTGTCCTGCCTTTCTGGATTTTACACTTTTTTCAGATGGCCCTTTTGACCGGGGGGAAGTGAGACTTCATTGTAGTGCAGATTTCCTTTGCAAGCTTGCTTGGTTGGCCAAAAAGGGCGTATGCGTTTTTTCCTGAATATATTCAGGAAAAAACGCATACGCCCTTTTTGGCCAAGTGCATCATTGTGGACGTTCTGCCTCTTTTCCTATGCTTTCAATGCAATTCCAGTCTACCTCCTGAAATCGGTTTCCTGCAATTCTGCCCCGCTTTCAAGTCCTCTTGGCAGCCTTACTTCAGTATATTTTTGGACGATAGCTGTCATTTATAACTCTGCAGGTTTGTGAATTACAGTGCCCCTGAGCTCCTTTCTTCAACTCGCTTTCTTTTGAGCTGGCCGCAACACCGCAGGATGGCTTCAGGCCCTAATCTGGTTCCGGCACGGCACGCTGAGCCTTTGGTTAATTCCTCTTCCTGGTGGGAAATGAGAGTTAAATTTGCCCGTCCAGACACCTCCAGCTAGTCTCTCATTGGTTCTCGCTATTCCTGTTCATCTTCCGCAGAAATTGCAAACTGGGCCAAACAGGAGGTTAAAGGGACTGACTCTCCAAGTCGGGAGGGTGTTAGTAAAGCGTCTGGAATGTTGCACCCGAGTACCAGGGTACGAAAACTGAGACATATTTGAACACGTCTCCCGATCACATGGTTGATCATACTCTAGGTTCCACATGCATGTTTTAGCTGAAGGAAGAATACCTTAAACCTGGGTAGTTGAAACCCGTGGAATGGGTACCATGCAATATGACTTCAAAGGGTCTTCATTTGCTCACCGAACCTCTCCAATCCTATCACTGCTGCGTTTATGCCCCTGTACACATGCTTGATTCTCTTTCGGAGACATAGCAATCCATAGGTTTTAAGATACTTACTAGTCAGGTACATTCTTAGGCGTTTAATATGCGGTGTTGAGTCCATTTCGTTGAGCAAGGAGTAGCTCTTGTCTATTCCATATTTGGCTTAAGGAACTTTATCTGTGCTCATTTCAATCTCTGGTTTTATGCAGCACCCCAACTCACCTTTACCCTTAAGCAAGCATAAGTTGGTTTTCTAAATTTGAGACCCTGTTCTGTTCTGTAATTCAGTTCCTGTGTAGCCAAGTTTACATTCCGTGTATTACTGATATCTTATGATGTTTCTTTTTCTGTGTGACTTATTTCAGTTAGAATCATCATACCTGAATCCACTCATTGTGCTGCTAAGGGCCTGATGACATAGATTTCATTGCTGAGTGATATTGCTTTGTAAGTAAATACCACAACTTCTTTATCCATTTTTCACTTTCTGCGATGTTGAACTTGTACTGTAAATGAGGTTCTTGTAAACAGAGGCGTCCCAATGTTTGGGGTGGCTGTGTCTTTTTGATTTTAATTTCCCTAAGCTATAGGACCATAAGTGGAAGTGCCCTAGGCTCTGTTGCTTTGTTTTTTAGATGTTTCAGGAAACACCATACACTTCTCCCGAGTGTCTGTTGGCAATTTACATCCCGCCCATCAGCATAACAAGGCTCCCAGTTCTCCATGGCCTGTCCTGCCTTTCTGGATTTTACACTTTTTTCAGATGGCCCTTTTGACCGGGGGGAAGTGAGACTTCATTGTAGTGCAGATTTCCTTTGCAAGCTTGCTTGGTTGGCCAAAAAGGGCGTATGCGTTTTTTCCTGAATATATTCAGGAAAAAATGCATACGCCCTTTTTGGCCAAGTGCATCATTGTGGACGTTCTGCCTCTTTTCCTATGCTTTCAATGCAATTCCAGTCTACCTCCTGAAATCGGTTTCCTGCAATTCTGCCCCGCTTTCAAGTCCTCTTGGCAGCCTTACTTCAGTATATTTTTGGACGATAGCTGTCATTTATAACTCTGCAGGTTTGTGAATTACAGTGCCCCTGAGCTCCTTTCTTCAACTCGCTTTCTTTTGAGCTGGCCGCAACACCGCAGGATGGCTTCAGGCCCTAATCTGGTTCCGGCACGGCACGCTGAGCCTTTGGTTAATTCCTCTTCCTGGTGGGAAATGAGAGTTAAATTTGCCCGTCCAGACACCTCCAGCTAGTCTCTCATTGGTTCTCGCTATTCCTGTTCATCTTCCGCAGAAATTACAAACTGGGCCAAACAGGAGGTTAAAGGGACTGACTCTCCAAGTCGGGAGGGTGTTAGTAAAGCGTCTGGAATGTTGCACCCGAGTACCAGGGTACGAAAACTGAGACATATTTGAACACGTCTCCCGATCACATGGTTGATCATACTCTAGGTTCCACATGCATGTTTTAGCTGAAGGAAGAATACCTTAAACCTGGGTAGTTGAAACCCGTGGAATGGGTACCATGCAATATGACTTCAGAGGGTCTTCATTTGCTCACCGAACCTCTCCAATCCTATCACTGCTGCGTTTATGCCCCTGTACACATGCTTGATTCTCTTTCGGAGACATAGCAATCCATAGGTTTTAAGATACTTACTAGTCAGGTACATTCTTAGGCGTTTAATATGCGGTGTTGAGTCCATTTCGTTGAGCAAGGAGTAGCTCTTGTCTATTCCATATTTGGCTTAAGGAACTTTATCTGTGCTCATTTCAATCTCTGGTTTTATGCAGCACCCCAACTCCCCTTTCCCCATAAGCAAGCATAAGTTGGTTTTCTAAATTTGAGACCCTGTTCTGTTCTGTAATTCAGTCCCTGTGTAGCCAAGTTTACATTCCGTGTATTACTGATATCTTATGATGTTTCTTCTTCTGTGTGACTTATTTCAGTTAGAATCATCATACCTGAATCCACTCATTGTGCTGCTAAGGGCCTGATGACATAGATTTCATTGCTGAGTGATATTGCTTTGTAAGTAAATACCACAACTTCTTTATCCATTTTTCACTTTCTGCGATGTTGAACTTGTACTGTAAACGAGGTTCTTGTAAACAGAGGCGTCCCAAACTTTGGGGTGGCTGTGTCTTTTTGATTTTAATTTCCCTAAGCTATAGGACCATAAGTGGAAGTGCCCTAGGCTCTGTTGCTTTGTTTTTTAGATGTTTCAGGAAACACCATACACTTCTCCCGAGTGTCTGTTGGCAATTTACATCCCGCCCATCAGCATAACAAGGCTCCCAGTTCTCCATGGCCTGTCCTGCCTTTCTGGATTTTACACTTTTTTCAGATGGCCCTTTTGACCGGGGGGAAGTGAGACTTCATTGTAGTGCAGATTTCCTTTGCAAGCTTGCTTGGTTGGCCAAAAAGGGCGTATGCGTTTTTTCCTGAATATATTCAGGAAAAAACGCATACGCCCTTTTTGGCCAAGTGCATCATTGTGGACGTTCTGCCTCTTTTCCTATGCTTTCAATGCAATTCCAGTCTACCTCCTGAAATCGGTTTCCTGCAATTCTGCCCCGCTTTCAAGTCCTCTTGGCAGCCTTACTTCAGTATATTTTTGGACGATAGCTGTCATTTATAACTCTGCAGGTTTGTGAATTACAGTGCCCCTGAGCTCCTTTCTTCAACTCGCTTTCTTTTGAGCTGGCCGCAACACCGCAGGATGGCTTCAGGCCCTAATCTGGTTCCGGCACGGCACGCTGAGCCTTTGGTTAATTCCTCTTCCTGGTGGGAAATGAGAGTTAAATTTGCCCGTCCAGACACCTCCAGCTAGTCTCTCATTGGTTCTCGCTATTCCTGTTCATCTTCCGCAGAAATTGCAAACTGGGCCAAACAGGAGGTTAAAGGGACTGACTCTCCAAGTTGGGAGGGTGTTAGTAAAGCGTCTGGAATGTTGCACCCGAGTACCAGGGTACGAAAACTGAGACATATTTGAACACGTCTCCCGATCACATGGTTGATCATACTCTAGGTTCCACATGCATGTTTTAGCTGAAGGAAGAATACCTTAAACCTGGGTAGTTGAAACCCGTGGAATGGGTACCATGCAATATGACTTCAAAGGGTCTTCATTTGCTCACCGAACCTCTCCAATCCTATCACTGCTGCGTTTATGCCCCTGTACACATGCTTGATTCTCTTTCGGAGACATAGCAATCCATAGGTTTTAAGATACTTACTAGTCAGGTACATTCTTAGGCATTTAATATGCGGTGTTGAGTCCATTTCGTTGAGCAAGAGGTAGCTCTTGTCTATTCCATATTTGGCTTAAGGAACTTTATCTGTGCTCATTTCAATCTCTGGTTTTATGCAGCACCCCAACTCCCCTTTACCCTTAAGAAAGCATAAGTTGGTTTTCTAAATTTGAGACCCTGTTCTGTTCTGTAATTCAGTTCCTGTGTAGCCAAGTTTACATTCCGTGTATTCCTGATATCTTATGATGTTTCTTTTTCTGTGTGACTTATTTCAGTTAGAATCATCATACCTGAATCCACTCATTGTGCTGCTAAGGGCCTGATGACATAGATTTCATTGCTGAGTGATATTGCTTTGTAAGTAAATACCACAACTTCTTTATCCATTTTTCACTTTCTGCGATGTTGAACTTGTACTGTAAACGAGGTTCTTGTAAACAGAGGCGTCCCAAACTTTGGGGTGGCTGTGTCTTTTTGATTTTAATTTCCCTAAGCTATAGGACCATAAGTGGAAGTGCCCTAGGCTCTGTTGCTTTGTTTTTTAGATGTTTCAGGAAACACCATACACTTCTCCCGAGTGTCTGTTGGCAATTTACATCCCGCCCATCAGCATAACAAGGCTCCCAGTTCTCCATGGCCTGTCCTGCCTTTCTGGATTTAACACTTTTTTCAGATGGCCCTTTTGACCGGGGGGAAGTGAGACTTCATTGTAGTGCAGATTTCCTTTGCAAGCTTGCTTGGTTGGCCAAAAAGGGCGTATGCGTTTTTTCCTGAATATATTCAGGAAAAAACGCATACGCCCTTTTTGGCCAAGTGCATCATTGTGGACGTTCTGCCTCTTTTCCTATGCTTTCAATGCAATTCCAGTCTGCCTCCTGAAATCGGTTTCCTGCAATTCTGCCCCGCTTTCAAGTCCTCTTGGCAGCCTTACTTCAGTATATTTTTGGACGATAGCTGTCATTTATAACTCTGCAGGTTTGTGAATTACAGTGCCCCTGAGCTCCTTTCTTCAACTCGCTTTCTTTTGAGCTGGCCGCAACACCGCAGGATGGCTTCAGGCCCTAATCTGGTTCCGGCACGGCACGCTGAGCCTTTGGTTAATTCCTCTTCCTGGTGGGAAATGAGAGTTAAATTTGCCCGTCCAGACACCTCCAGCTAGTCTCTCATTGGTTCTCGCTATTCCTGTTCATCTTCCGCAGAAATTACAAACTGGGCCAAACAGGAGGTTAAAGGGACTGACTCTCCAAGTCGGGAGGGTGTTAGTAAAGCGTCTGGAATGTTGCACCCGAGTACCAGGGTACGAAAACTGAGACATATTTGAACACGTCTCCCGATCACATGGTTGATCATACTCTAGGTTCCACATGCATGTTTTAGCTGAAGGAAGAATACCTTAAACCTGGGTAGTTGAAACCCGTGGAATGGGTACCATGCAATATGACTTCAGAGGGTCTTCATTTGCTCACCGAACCTCTCCAATCCTATCACTGCTGCGTTTATGCCCCTGTACACATGCTTGATTCTCTTTCGGAGACATAGCAATCCATAGGTTTTAAGATACTTACTAGTCAGGTACATTCTTAGGCGTTTAATATGCGGTGTTGAGTCCATTTCGTTGAGCAAGGAGTAGCTCTTGTCTATTCCATATTTGGCTTAAGGAACTTTATCTGTGCTCATTTCAATCTCTGGTTTTATGCAGCACCCCAACTCACCTTTACCCTTAAGCAAGCATAAGTTGGTTTTCTAAATTTGAGACCCTGTTCTGTTCTGTAATTCAGTCCCTGTGTAGCCAAGTTTACATTCCGTGTATTACTGATATCTTATGATGTTTCTTCTTCTGTGTGACTTATTTCAGTTAGAATCATCATACCTGAATCCACTCATTGTGCTGCTAAGGGCCTGATGACATAGATTTCATTGCTGAGTGATATTGCTTTGTAAGTAAATACCACAACTTCTTTATCCATTTTTCACTTTCTGCGATGTTGAACTTGTACTGTAAACGAGGTTCTTGTAAACAGAGGCGTCCCAAACTTTGGGGTGGCTGTGTCTTTTTGATTTTAATTTCCCTAAGCTATAGGACCATAAGTGGAAGTGCCCTAGGCTCTGTTGCTTTGTTTTTTAGATGTTTCAGGAAACACCATACACTTCTCCCGAGTGTCTGTTGGCAATTTACATCCCGCCCATCAGCATAACAAGGCTCCCAGTTCTCCATGGCCTGTCCTGCCTTTCTGGATTTTACACTTTTTTCAGATGGCCCTTTTGACCGGGGGGAAGTGAGACTTCATTGTAGTGCAGATTTCCTTTGCAAGCTTGCTTGGTTGGCCAAAAAGGGCGTATGCGTTTTTTCCTGAATATATTCAGGAAAAAACGCATACGCCCTTTTTGGCCAAGTGCATCATTGTGGACGTTCTGCCTCTTTTCCTATGCTTTCAATGCAATTCCAGTCTACCTCCTGAAATCGGTTTCCTGCAATTCTGCCCCGCTTTCAAGTCCTCTTGGCAGCCTTACTTCAGTATATTTTTGGACGATAGCTGTCATTTATAACTCTGCAGGTTTGTGAATTACAGTGCCCCTGAGCTCCTTTCTTCAACTCGCTTTCTTTTGAGCTGGCCGCAACACCGCAGGATGGCTTCAGGCCCTAATCTGGTTCCGGCACGGCACGCTGAGCCTTTGGTTAATTCCTCTTCCTGGTGGGAAATGAGAGTTAAATTTGCCCGTCCAGACACCTCCAGCTAGTCTCTCATTGGTTCTCGCTATTCCTGTTCATCTTCCGCAGAAATTGCAAACTGGGCCAAACAGGAGGTTAAAGGGACTGACTCTCCAAGTCGGGAGGGTGTTAGTAAAGCGTCTGGAATGTTGCACCCGAGTACCAGGGTACGAAAACTGAGACATATTTGAACACGTCTCCCGATCACATGGTTGATCATACTCTAGGTTCCACATGCATGTTTTAGCTGAAGGAAGAATACCTTAAACCTGGGTAGTTGAAACCCGTGGAATGGGTACCATGCAATATGACTTCAAAGGGTCTTCATTTGCTCACCGAACCTCTCCAATCCTATCACTGCTGCGTTTATGCCCCTGTACACATGCTTGATTCTCTTTCGGAGACATAGCAATCCATAGGTTTTAAGATACTTACTAGTCAGGTACATTCTTAGGCGTTTAATATGCGGTGTTGAGTCCATTTCGTTGAGCAAGGAGTAGCTCTTGTCTATTCCATATTTGGCTTAAGGAACTTTATCTGTGCTCATTTCAATCTCTGGTTTTATGCAGCACCCCAACTCACCTTTACCCTTAAGCAAGCATAAGTTGGTTTTCTAAATTTGAGACCCTGTTCTGTTCTGTAATTCAGTTCCTGTGTAGCCAAGTTTACATTCCGTGTATTACTGATATCTTATGATGTTTCTTTTTCTGTGTGACTTATTTCAGTTAGAATCATCATACCTGAATCCACTCATTGTGCTGCTAAGGGCCTGATGACATAGATTTCATTGCTGAGTGATATTGCTTTGTAAGTAAATACCACAACTTCTTTATCCATTTTTCACTTTCTGCGATGTTGAACTTGTACTGTAAATGAGGTTCTTGTAAACAGAGGCGTCCCAATGTTTGGGGTGGCTGTGTCTTTTTGATTTTAATTTCCCTAAGCTATAGGACCATAAGTGGAAGTGCCCTAGGCTCTGTTGCTTTGTTTTTTAGATGTTTCAGGAAACACCATACACTTCTCCCGAGTGTCTGTTGGCAATTTACATCCCGCCCATCAGCATAACAAGGCTCCCAGTTCTCCATGGCCTGTCCTGCCTTTCTGGATTTTACACTTTTTTCAGATGGCCCTTTTGACCGGGGGGAAGTGAGACTTCATTGTAGTGCAGATTTCCTTTGCAAGCTTGCTTGGTTGGCCAAAAAGGGCGTATGCGTTTTTTCCTGAATATATTCAGGAAAAAACGCATACGCCCTTTTTGGCCAAGTGCATCATTGTGGACGTTCTGCCTCTTTTCCTATGCTTTCAATGCAATTCCAGTCTACCTCCTGAAATCGGTTTCCTGCAATTCTGCCCCGCTTTCAAGTCCTCTTGGCAGCCTTACTTCAGTATATTTTTGGACGATAGCTGTCATTTATAACTCTGCAGGTTTGTGAATTACAGTGCCCCTGAGCTCCTTTCTTCAACTCGCTTTCTTTTGAGCTGGCCGCAACACCGCAGGATGGCTTCAGGCCCTAATCTGGTTCCGGCACGGCACGCTGAGCCTTTGGTTAATTCCTCTTCCTGGTGGGAAATGAGAGTTAAATTTGCCCGTCCAGACACCTCCAGCTAGTCTCTCATTGGTTCTCGCTATTCCTGTTCATCTTCCGCAGAAATTACAAACTGGGCCAAACAGGAGGTTAAAGGGACTGACTCTCCAAGTCGGGAGGGTGTTAGTAAAGCGTCTGGAATGTTGCACCCGAGTACCAGGGTACGAAAACTGAGACATATTTGAACACGTCTCCCGATCACATGGTTGATCATACTCTAGGTTCCACATGCATGTTTTAGCTGAAGGAAGAATACCTTAAACCTGGGTAGTTGAAACCCGTGGAATGGGTACCATGCAATATGACTTCAGAGGGTCTTCATTTGCTCACCGAACCTCTCCAATCCTATCACTGCTGCGTTTATGCCCCTGTACACATGCTTGATTCTCTTTCGGAGACATAGCAATCCATAGGTTTTAAGATACTTACTAGTCAGGTACATTCTTAGGCGTTTAATATGCGGTGTTGAGTCCATTTCGTTGAGCAAGGAGTAGCTCTTGTCTATTCCATATTTGGCTTAAGGAACTTTATCTGTGCTCATTTCAATCTCTGGTTTTATGCAGCACCCCAACTCCCCTTTCCCCATAAGCAAGCATAAGTTGGTTTTCTAAATTTGAGACCCTGTTCTGTTCTGTAATTCAGTCCCTGTGTAGCCAAGTTTACATTCCGTGTATTACTGATATCTTATGATGTTTCTTCTTCTGTGTGACTTATTTCAGTTAGAATCATCATACCTGAATCCACTCATTGTGCTGCTAAGGGCCTGATGACATAGATTTCATTGCTGAGTGATATTGCTTTGTAAGTAAATACCACAACTTCTTTATCCATTTTTCACTTTCTGCGATGTTGAACTTGTACTGTAAACGAGGTTCTTGTAAACAGAGGCGTCCCAAACTTTGGGGTGGCTGTGTCTTTTTGATTTTAATTTCCCTAAGCTATAGGACCATAAGTGGAAGTGCCCTAGGCTCTGTTGCTTTGTTTTTTAGATGTTTCAGGAAACACCATACACTTCTCCCGAGTGTCTGTTGGCAATTTACATCCCGCCCATCAGCATAACAAGGCTCCCAGTTCTCCATGGCCTGTCCTGCCTTTCTGGATTTTACACTTTTTTCAGATGGCCCTTTTGACCGGGGGGAAGTGAGACTTCATTGTAGTGCAGATTTCCTTTGCAAGCTTGCTTGGTTGGCCAAAAAGGGCGTATGCGTTTTTTCCTGAATATATTCAGGAAAAAACGCATACGCCCTTTTTGGCCAAGTGCATCATTGTGGACGTTCTGCCTCTTTTCCTATGCTTTCAATGCAATTCCAGTCTACCTCCTGAAATCGGTTTCCTGCAATTCTGCCCCGCTTTCAAGTCCTCTTGGCAGCCTTACTTCAGTATATTTTTGGACGATAGCTGTCATTTATAACTCTGCAGGTTTGTGAATTACAGTGCCCCTGAGCTCCTTTCTTCAACTCGCTTTCTTTTGAGCTGGCCGCAACACCGCAGGATGGCTTCAGGCCCTAATCTGGTTCCGGCACGGCACGCTGAGCCTTTGGTTAATTCCTCTTCCTGGTGGGAAATGAGAGTTAAATTTGCCCGTCCAGACACCTCCAGCTAGTCTCTCATTGGTTCTCGCTATTCCTGTTCATCTTCCGCAGAAATTGCAAACTGGGCCAAACAGGAGGTTAAAGGGACTGACTCTCCAAGTTGGGAGGGTGTTAGTAAAGCGTCTGGAATGTTGCACCCGAGTACCAGGGTACGAAAACTGAGACATATTTGAACACGTCTCCCGATCACATGGTTGATCATACTCTAGGTTCCACATGCATGTTTTAGCTGAAGGAAGAATACCTTAAACCTGGGTAGTTGAAACCCGTGGAATGGGTACCATGCAATATGACTTCAAAGGGTCTTCATTTGCTCACCGAACCTCTCCAATCCTATCACTGCTGCGTTTATGCCCCTGTACACATGCTTGATTCTCTTTCGGAGACATAGCAATCCATAGGTTTTAAGATACTTACTAGTCAGGTACATTCTTAGGCATTTAATATGCGGTGTTGAGTCCATTTCGTTGAGCAAGAGGTAGCTCTTGTCTATTCCATATTTGGCTTAAGGAACTTTATCTGTGCTCATTTCAATCTCTGGTTTTATGCAGCACCCCAACTCCCCTTTACCCTTAAGAAAGCATAAGTTGGTTTTCTAAATTTGAGACCCTGTTCTGTTCTGTAATTCAGTTCCTGTGTAGCCAAGTTTACATTCCGTGTATTCCTGATATCTTATGATGTTTCTTTTTCTGTGTGACTTATTTCAGTTAGAATCATCATACCTGAATCCACTCATTGTGCTGCTAAGGGCCTGATGACATAGATTTCATTGCTGAGTGATATTGCTTTGTAAGTAAATACCACAACTTCTTTATCCATTTTTCACTTTCTGCGATGTTGAACTTGTACTGTAAACGAGGTTCTTGTAAACAGAGGCGTCCCAAACTTTGGGGTGGCTGTGTCTTTTTGATTTTAATTTCCCTAAGCTATAGGACCATAAGTGGAAGTGCCCTAGGCTCTGTTGCTTTGTTTTTTAGATGTTTCAGGAAACACCATACACTTCTCCCGAGTGTCTGTTGGCAATTTACATCCCGCCCATCAGCATAACAAGGCTCCCAGTTCTCCATGGCCTGTCCTGCCTTTCTGGATTTAACACTTTTTTCAGATGGCCCTTTTGACCGGGGGGAAGTGAGACTTCATTGTAGTGCAGATTTCCTTTGCAAGCTTGCTTGGTTGGCCAAAAAGGGCGTATGCGTTTTTTCCTGAATATATTCAGGAAAAAACGCATACGCCCTTTTTGGCCAAGTGCATCATTGTGGACGTTCTGCCTCTTTTCCTATGCTTTCAATGCAATTCCAGTCTGCCTCCTGAAATCGGTTTCCTGCAATTCTGCCCCGCTTTCAAGTCCTCTTGGCAGCCTTACTTCAGTATATTTTTGGACGATAGCTGTCATTTATAACTCTGCAGGTTTGTGAATTACAGTGCCCCTGAGCTCCTTTCTTCAACTCGCTTTCTTTTGAGCTGGCCGCAACACCGCAGGATGGCTTCAGGCCCTAATCTGGTTCCGGCACGGCACGCTGAGCCTTTGGTTAATTCCTCTTCCTGGTGGGAAATGAGAGTTAAATTTGCCCGTCCAGACACCTCCAGCTAGTCTCTCATTGGTTCTCGCTATTCCTGTTCATCTTCCGCAGAAATTACAAACTGGGCCAAACAGGAGGTTAAAGGGACTGACTCTCCAAGTCGGGAGGGTGTTAGTAAAGCGTCTGGAATGTTGCACCCGAGTACCAGGGTACGAAAACTGAGACATATTTGAACACGTCTCCCGATCACATGGTTGATCATACTCTAGGTTCCACATGCATGTTTTAGCTGAAGGAAGAATACCTTAAACCTGGGTAGTTGAAACCCGTGGAATGGGTACCATGCAATATGACTTCAGAGGGTCTTCATTTGCTCACCGAACCTCTCCAATCCTATCACTGCTGCGTTTATGCCCCTGTACACATGCTTGATTCTCTTTCGGAGACATAGCAATCCATAGGTTTTAAGATACTTACTAGTCAGGTACATTCTTAGGCGTTTAATATGCGGTGTTGAGTCCATTTCGTTGAGCAAGGAGTAGCTCTTGTCTATTCCATATTTGGCTTAAGGAACTTTATCTGTGCTCATTTCAATCTCTGGTTTTATGCAGCACCCCAACTCACCTTTACCCTTAAGCAAGCATAAGTTGGTTTTCTAAATTTGAGACCCTGTTCTGTTCTGTAATTCAGTCCCTGTGTAGCCAAGTTTACATTCCGTGTATTACTGATATCTTATGATGTTTCTTTTTCTGTGTGACTTATTTCAGTTAGAATCATCATACCTGAATCCACTCATTGTGCTGCTAAGGGCCTGATGACATAGATTTCATTGCTGAGTGATATTGCTTTGTAAGTAAATACCACAACTTCTTTATCCATTTTTCACTTTCTGCGATGTTGAACTTGTACTGTAAACGAGGTTCTTGTAAACAGAGGCGTCCCAAACTTTGGGGTGGCTGTGTCTTTTTGATTTTAATTTCCCTAAGCTATAGGACCATAAGTGGAAGTGCCCTAGGCTCTGTTGCTTTGTTTTTTAGATGTTTCAGGAAACACCATACACTTCTCCCGAGTGTCTGTTGGCAATTTACATCCCGCCCATCAGCATAACAAGGCTCCCAGTTCTCCATGGCCTGTCCTGCCTTTCTGGATTTTACACTTTTTTCAGATGGCCCTTTTGACCGGGGGGAAGTGAGACTTCATTGTAGTGCAGATTTCCTTTGCAAGCTTGCTTGGTTGGCCAAAAAGGGCGTATGCGTTTTTTCCTGAATATATTCAGGAAAAAACGCATACGCCCTTTTTGGCCAAGTGCATCATTGTGGACGTTCTGCCTCTTTTCCTATGCTTTCACTGCAATTCCAGTCTACCTCCTGAAATCGGTTTCCTGCAATTCTGCCCCGCTTTCAAGTCCTCTTGGCAGCCTTACTTCAGTATATTTTTGGACGATAGCTGTCATTTATAACTCTGCAGGTTTGTGAATTACAGTGCCCCTGAGCTCCTTTCTTCAACTCGCTTTCTTGTGACCTGGCCGCAACACCGCAGGATGGCTTCAGGCCCTAATCTGGTTCCGGCACGGCACGCTGAGCCTTTGGTTAATTCCTCTTCCTGGTGGGAAATGAGAGTTAAATTTGCCCGTCCAGACACCTCCAGCTAGTCTCTCATTGGTTCTCGCTATTTCTGTTCATCTTCCGCAGAAATTGCAAACTGGGCCATACAGGAGGTTAAAGGGACTGACTCTCCAAGTCGGGAGGGTGTTAGTAAAGCGTCTGGAATGTTGCACCCGAGTACCAGGGTACGAGAACTGAGACATATTTGAACACGTTTCCCGATCACATGGTTGATCATACTCTAGGTTCCACATGCATGTTTTAGCTGAAGGAAGAATACCTTAAACCTGGGTAGTTGAAACCCGTGGAATGGGTACCATGCAATATGACTTCAAAGGGTCTTCATTTGCTCACCGAACCTCTCCAATCCTATCACTGCTGCGTTTATGCCCCTGTACACATGCTTGATTCTCTTTCGGAGACATAGCAATCCATAGGTTTTAAGATACTTACTAGTCAGGTACATTCTTAGGCGTTTAATAGGCGGTGTTGAGTCCATTTCGTTCAGCAAGGAGTAGCTCTTGTCTATTCCATATTTGGCTTAAGGAACTTTATCTGTGCTCATTTCAATCTATGGTTTTATGCAGCACCCCAACTCACCTTTAGCCTTAACCAAGCATAAGTTGGTTTTCTAAATTTGAGACCCTGTTCTGTTCTGTAATTCAGTTCCTGTGTAGCCAAGTTTACATTCCGTGTATTACTGATATCTTATGATGTTTCTTTTTCTGTGTGTCTTATTTCAGTTAGAATCATCGTACCTGTATCCACTCATTATGCTGCTGCGGGCCTGATGACATAGATTTCATTGCTGAGTGATACTGCATTGTACGTAAGTACCACAAGTTCTTTATCCATTTTTCACTTTCTGTGATATTGAACTTGTACGGTTAACGAGGTTCTTGTAAACAGAGGCGTCCCAAATTTTGGGGTAGCTGTGTCTTTTTGATTTTAATTTCCCTAAGCTATAGGACCATAAGTGGAAGTGCCCTAGGCTCTGTTGCTTTGTTTTTTAGATGTTTCAGGAAACACCATACACAGCCCGCCCATCAGCATAACAAGGCTCCCAGTTCTCCATGGCCTGTCCTGCCTTTCTGGATTTTACACTTTTTTCAGATGGCCCTTTTGACCGGGGGGAAGTGAGACTTCATTGTAGTGCAGATTTCCTTTGCAAGCTTGCTTGGTTGGCCAAAAAGGGCGTATGCCTTTTTTTCTGAATAAATTCAGGAAAAAAGGCATACGCCCTTTTTGGCCAAGTGCATCATTGTGGACGTTCTGCCTCTTTTCCTATGCTTTAAATGCAATTCCCGTCTACCTCCTGAAATCGTTTTCCTGCAATTCTGCCTTGCTTTCAATGCCTCTTCATAGCCTTACCTCAATATATTTTTTGAAAATAGTTGGCCTTTATAACTCTGCAAGTTTTTGAATTGCAGTGGCCCTTAGCTCCATTTTTCAGCTCTTATTTTTGTGATCTTGCCTCATAACCACAGGATTCCTTCAGGCCCTATTCTTCTTCTGGGGCACCTTGCTGTGCCTTTGGTTTATTCTTCTTACTGATGTGAATTTAGAGTGACATGTGCCCATTGAAACCGCTACAGCTAGTTTCTCACTGGTTCCCCCTATTCCCATTCATCCTCCGCACTAACTGCAGACTGTGCGATACCAGAACTTAAAGGCATTGACTCTCCATGTGGGGATATTTTTGGTAAAGCGGCTGGAATGTCGATCCGGAGCCCCAGGAGAGGAAAAATGAGGTGCGTTTTAGAAACCTTTCCCGATCATATGGTATACCAGTCGCTGGGTTTCCCAAGCATGGTTTAGCTGTAGGAAGATTCCCTTCAACCTGGAGTGTTGGGACCCTTGGAATGAGTAGCATGAAGTATTGCATTAAACTTTTGGCAGTTGCTCACCAAAGCTCATCAATCCTCTCAGCCCCAAGTGTCCAGCCTTATGTCTTATCCAGCTGTGGGTTTATATGTGGTCAATCCAGGTTGCATCACAGCCCCTGAGCGAATTTTGTAAGAATTTTTCTCTCTTTCATTGTTTCTGCGTTTTGTTTTTAAAATTTATTTCTATAATGGGGTTTAGCTCATTTTCACTGCTGTGTTTGTGCCACTCTGCACACACTTGATTCCCTTATGGAGATATATCAATACATGGGTTTTAAGATTCTTATTACTCAGATATATTTCTCTGCGGTGTATAGGGTGTGTTGAGGCCAGTTCATTGAGCAAGGTGTAGATCTTGGCTAATATCTATTTGGTTTATTGAACGGTATCTGTGCTAATTTCAAACTCTGGTTTTATGCATCACCCCACCTCTCCTTTCCCCTTAAGCTGAAATAAGTGTGTTTTCTAAATGTGAGACACTGTTCTGTTCTGTAATTCATTTCTTGTGCAGCCATATTTACCCTCCCTCTATAAGTGATATCTTATGATATGTTTCTTTTTCTGTTTGACTTATTTCAAGTAGTATTATCGGACCTAAATCCACTCTTTATCCTTCTACTAGCCTTATTACATTGATTTCATGGTGAAGAGATATTCCATTGTACATAAGTACCACATCTTCTTTATCCATTGTTCTCTTTCCTGGGATATTTAAGGTATACTGAAGTTGAGGTTCTTGTAAACAGAGTAGCCCTAAACTGTGGTGTGCTTGTGTCTTGTTAATTTTTAGATTTCCCTAGATATACTCCCATGATTGGAAGTGTCCTATGCTCTGTAGCTCTGTTTTTTAGATGATTTAGGAACCACCATACACTTCTCCAGAGTGGCTCTCGGAAGTTCACACACTGCCCATCAGCGTATAAAGGCTCCCTGTTCTCCATGGCCTGTCCTGCATTTCTGGTTTTTACAATTTTTTAGGATGGCCCTTTTGACCAGTGGGAAATGAGACTTCTTTGTTGTGCACATTTGCATTGCTTGCTTGCTTCGTTGCCCATAAAGTGCGTATGCGTTTTTTCCTGGATATAATCAGGAAAAAACGCATACGCCCTTTTGGGCCAACTGCATCATTGTCGAAATTCTGCCGCTTTTCATGTGCTTTAAAGACGAGTCCAATCTATCTCTTGAAATCTGTTTCTTGCAATTCTGTCTTGCATTCAGATCCTCTTCTTTGCCTTACCTCAACATATTTTTGGACGTTAGTTTTCATTTATAACTCTGCAGGTTTGTGAATTGCAGTGACCCTGAGCTCCATTTTTTAAGTTGCTCTTTTGTGAGCTGGCCTCAAACCCGCAGGATTGCTTCAGGCCCTATTTTGGCTCGGGCGAGGCGGGCTGAGCCTTTTTTCAATTCTTATTCTTAATGGGAAATTAGAGTGATATGTGCCCGTCCAAACCCCTACAACTATTCTCTCATTGGTTCCCCGTTCATCCTCCTCACAATTTGCAAAATGTGTGAAACAGAAGTTGAAATGTGCTGATTCTCCAAGTGGGGAGATTCTAAGTAACGTGGCTGGAATGGTGAACAGGAGCACCAGGAGAGGATAAATGAGCTGCATTTTAGACACATCTCCCGATCACATGGTGTACAGTCCTCTGGGTTTTCCATGCATGTTTTAGCTGTAGGAAGATCCCTTGAACCTGCATATTTGGGACCCATTGAATGGGTACCAGGTAGTATTACTTTAAAGGGTGTGCATTTCCTCACCCAACCTCACATTTCTCTTAGCGCAAACAGTTTCCAGCCTTATGTCTCATCCTGCTGTGGGTCTAGATGTGTTCAATCCATGTTGCATCACCGGCCCTGAGGAAAAGTTGTAAGAGGTTTTCTCTGTCTCTCTGTCGTTTATTTTTTTCAATTTATTACTATATTGGTTACAGCTGATTTTCAAAGCTCTGTTTCTTGCTGCTGTACATCCACTTGATTCACGTACAGAGAGACATCAGTAAATTCTTTTTCAGATTCTTACCAGTCGTATATATTCTTTTCCGGTGACTTGAGTGTGCTGAGTGCAGTTCTTTTAGCTACCGTGTAGGCCTTGTTGATTATCAGTTTGGTATTTGGAATGGTATCTTTGCTAATTTCAACCTCCTGGGTGATGCCTCACCCCTCCCCACCTTTCCCGTTTAGCAGCCTTATGCGTGTTTTCTACATATTTGACTATGTTTTTGTTTTGTAATTTATTTCATGTGTAGCCATTTTGGATTCCACCTTTAAGTGATATCTTATGATATGTGTCTTTTTCTTTTTGAATTCTGTCACTTAGAAAGATCATACATAACTCCTCCGGAGTTGTTACAACTGGCCATATTTCATTGATTTCCAGGCTGAATAATATTCCACTCTACCTAAGTACCACATCTCTACCCATTTTTTCCCTCCAGAGACATTTAAGTTATATCCTAGTTGAGGATCTTTTAAACAGAGAGGGGGTAAACATTGGGGTGCCTGTGTCCTCTCGATTTTTGTTTTTCTCAAGATATACGCCCATGAGTGCAAGTGCCCTATGCTCTGTAGCTCATTTTTTAGATGCTTTAGTAAACACAATACACTTCTCCAGAATGGCCGTTGGCAATATACATTTCCACTATAAGTCTCACAGGGCTCCCTCTTCTCCTTGCCCTGTCCTGCATTTCTGTTGTTTACGCTTTATGAGGATGGCTCTTCTGACTGATGCGAAGTGATATCTTTTGTAGTATTGACTTCCAGTGCCCACCTGTTTGGTTGGCTAAAAAAGTGTATGCCCTTTTCTTGAATATATACAGAAAAAAACGCATACACCCTTTTTGGCCAACTGCAATGTTGGCAATGTTCAGCTCCTTTTCTTGTGCTTAATGGCGAGTCCTTTCTACCTCCTCAAATCCCTTTCCTGCCATTCTCCCTTGCTTACAAGTCCTTTTCTCTGACTTTCCTCAAGACATTTTTCAGTGATGGATATTTTCAACTCTGCAGTTTTGTGAATTTTACTGCCCCTGAGTTCCATTGTTCAACTTGTGTTTATGGGAACTGGCCACAAAGCAGCGGGATTTCCTCAAGCCCTATACTGTTTCCATGGGCAACCCTAGCCTTTGGTCAATTCGTCTTCCTGATTGGAAATTAGAGTGACATGTGCCTGTCTGAACACCTAGGACTTGTCTCTCATTGTTCCTCATCCTTCCGCTTCATCCTCTGGACAAATTCCAAACTGTACGCAACAGGATGTTGACAGTGCTGACATCTCCAAGTGGGGAGACTGTTAGTAAAGACGCTGGAGGGGTGAACCCGAGCACCAGGAGATGAGGAGATGAGATGCCTTTTCCAAACTCTTCCCGATCAGACGGTATACCATCCTCTGGGTGTGACAGACATGTTTTAGCAGTAGGAAGAGTCCCATTCATGTAAGGAGAACACCAGGGCTTTTTCAAAATCAGTGTCTCCCCGAAACCCAAACTGGGGAATTTTTTAAGCTACGGCTACACATATGTTCATTAAGGGCCTTGGGAAGTAGGCAGAGTCCAAACTTTAGATGATTGAAGTCTTCAGGGTCAGAAGCACTCACCACCAGCTTCCCTTAGGTTACACTTTAACTGTCATTGATAGATGATGTCAATAAAAATATCTATTCTTTTTCAGATTATTTCCCCTTATAGGTTATTGCAAAATGTTGAGTGTAGTTCCCTGTGCTATACAGTAGTTCCTTGTTGATGATCTATTTTATACATAGCAGTGTGTATGTGTTAATCCCAAACTGTTAATTTATCCCTCCTCCCACCTTTCCCCTTTGGTAATAATAAATTATAAGATTTTATACTTCTCAGAAATGGGGGAGCTGAAAGAGAGGTATCATTTTCAATGGAAAAGCATTTAAAACAAGATTGAAGCTTTAACCAAGATTATTAGATGTACATCCTTGGAAAGAAATCACTTCGTTTCTCTAATATTGACCTGACAAATAAGACAAACCTTTTCACTGAACTTGCTTATAATAAAGTGATGGAAATATCAAATGGAAGTGTTAGAAACATCTTATTTTACCCGAGCCTTATACACTGTTCTATGTTAACTACAGTTTGGCTCACACATCTGTTCATTGAGGTTACAATAGTCTCAATTTCTGTTACTGATCCTCCAGAGTGGACCCCAACAAGTGTCCCCCTGCCCAGTGTCATTGGGGCCAACAGATCGAGACTGAGTTTGGTTCACAAGCAAAGGAAACTTTATATTTTGATCAGAGAATGGAGAGGTGAGAGTATGCACTACCCCGTGGGCTGTGGGCTGGGCTGCTGTGTAGAGATCCTGTCAGAGTCAGTGGGAGGGAGGGGGCGGAGCTCTCGAGGGCCAGGTTGGCTGCAGCTCAGGCTCTATATCGCGGAGTCTGCACTGGGCCCCAGGAGCTGAGGTGTCGACCCAGCCATTCTGCACTAGGAAATCTGGTCTGAAGTGCCGGGTGTGGAACCTCTGCATGCGGGACCCTAGGAGCACGTGAAATTAGACAAAGCACAAAGGATAAAAAAGGTTAGACTTGACTTTATTGCCCAGATTCTATTTTTATCTCCCAGGGATTTTTAATGGGCTTTGCTGGGGACAAACCCCTCCTCTGTCTTTTGTCCCGTTCCTCATTCTTGGAGTGCTGAGGGTGCAGACACTTCTTCTGTAACTGCTGAGTGCTGAGTTGGGAGCCCTAATACCCGGGGGCGAGGGTCAGAGCTTCTCCCCAGCAGCCTCCAGGTGACGTTGATTGTCCCCAGGCCCCCTGCCTCCCTGCTCGTCCACCTGAGCACCAGCATTGGAAGTGTTATAGATTCTAATGACCTTTAAGGGTCCAGGAAAGAGATGTGCAGAGACGCTGTGGGGGCCGGTTTCACCCCGCCCCACATTTGTTCGGCCACCTTAGGCTGACCGTTTCTGCCAGCCTAGATGCTCTGACCAGTAGTCTGCGCTTTCTTCAATTAGGCCCCTGAATTAACGTACAAACAGCACCAGGTGTCAGAGCCCTGCCCGCTCAACTCCCAGACAGTCCAGGGTCAGTGGTGATCAAGGACCATGATGACCACTGAGTCAACAGCCTTTTGAAGTAAACAGGAGTCCAGCCGGTCTTATTGGCCACCATCATCACGGTGTCTGTAGGCTTTTCTATGGTGACAGTGTGATATACGGTTCCCCCGCCAAGATTATTAGCTCCCCTCTGGGTGCAGTAAGTCCTGCAAGCAGTAGTCTACTCTTTTGGGACACACTCTTATTGTTTTATGAGAGAAACTCCAGGTCAAGTGATGTTCACACGAGTCGTCATGGTGCCCTGTTGCCCCCGGTTATCTCTCTGGATGTTGGAGTTGGAGGGCCTCCTCACTCAAGGTCGGTGTGCCCACGGAGCGAACCCTGCAACTTCAGGGCATCGTTGGTGGTTAGGATCACCACGTGGGGTCCTTTTCCCTTAGGAAGGAGGTGGCCTTTTGGGCTGCTGATTTCCAGGTTTTTAGATACCGCCAGTATCTTGGCCAGATGCGGCAGTGGGCCAAGCCCCTTGGTGACCGTAGTTTATCCTACCTGGATGGCATTCTTGCATTGTTCCATTTCAAGTGGTCCCAGTTTTTGCACTAATTCTCCAATGGCGATTCACCTTTCACTGGGAATGTAAAGGTCAAAGGGTTTAGCTAAATTAGGGAGTTCCAGGGCAAGGGTCTGAATTGACTGCTCTTTCCATTCTTGAAAGGCCACTTCTGGATTCTATTCAAAAGGATCATCATCTTTTCCTTTCAGTGTTTCATATAGAGGCCCAGCTAGTAGACTGTAGTTAGGGATCCAGAAGCAGCAAACCCTGGCCTCCCCAGGAACCCCTAAGCTGTCTTCTAGTTTTAGAAAGGGGTAAGGCTGCAAATGGTTTCTTCCCTTTCCTGGGATGGGCTTCTCCGACCTTCTGTGAGAATGAAGCCCAGGCAGGTCACCGCAGTCTGTGATATTTGAGCTTTTTCTTGGACAACTTCTATCCTTTATTGGCTTGGTAGTTCAGAGGCCTCCTTAGTAGGGCTGGCGATCAGAATGTCGTCTGCGTACTGAAGGAGGGTTTCCTTTTCCAGAGGTAGAACTTTTAGGTCTTTAGCTAAGCTTTCCCCAAAGATGGTGTGGGAATTTTTGCACCCTTGGGGCAAGACGGCCCGGAAGTATTGTTTTAGTTGTATGTTGAGTCCTGCCACTCACAAGCCAAAATTTCTTGTGACTCTGGGACTAATGGAATACAAAAGAAGGCATCATTGAAGACTAATACAGAATACCATGTCCTGGTGGTTGGTAGAATGACCAGCAGGGTGTAGGAATTAGGAGCAACTGGAGGTATATCCTCGGTGGCTTCACTGACTGTCCTGACATCCTTTACCAGGTCCCCAGCAGCCCATGGGGCTCTCGTGGTCAGACCAATCCCAGAATATGGAGCTCACCTGGGCAGGTACCCCACCCCCACCCCAGCCCACGGGGCTCTCGTGGTCAGGCCCTTCCCAGGATACAGAGCTACCCTTGCAGGTACCATGGCAGGGCAGGGCACACAGGAACCGTGCACATAGCCCTCATTGCAGAGCACCCCCAGCTCACCTGTCGCTCAGAGCTGGCACAGAGCACCTCAGAGCAGGACTTGAACTAACAAACAGCAGCTGCGACAGGTCTGTGACCCTGGGCGTCACTCTGTGCGGCCTCCCTCCACCTGGTCTTCCAGAGACTTCCACTGCACCCGGGGCACCAGGCCTCTGTCTCCAACCACCACCCACCCCTCCTCTCCCTGACTCCTGGGTTCCTCTCATAAGGAGAGGGTTTTCTTGAAGTTGTCTCCCACTCATGGGCCAGATAAAATGATTAGAAAACAAGCCAAAGCTGCAGCCCCTTGTCTATCCTGACTCTCAGGAGCCCACACCTGTTCCTTGGACCTGGCCGGTTCAGCAAGTTCCATTTTCTGCAACTGTGAGCCCCTGAGGGGTGATGATTGGCTGACCTGGGCAGCCTTACCGTGCGGGCCAGCCCTCCCCAGGTGTGCCTGGGTTGAGATCAATATAAATACCACTCCAGGCAGCAAGAGCCCCTGCAGCCGTGCCTGACGCCATTTTCTCTGCCCTGTCAGCAGTCTCGGGGCTGGGCTGGTGGGAGGGAGTGAGAGGCCACGGCTTTGTGGGTGGCCCAGTGTGAGTGGGGCTCTGCTGGACTTTCTGCAGCAGTTGCCAGGCTGCCACCTGCTAAAGAAGAGGATGTGTCACCCATACCTGCTGCTGGAATTTCTCCCTGGGCAGAGGTGAGGAAGGAAAAAAGCAGTGGGGGCAGGGACAGGACGGGTATCTCAGTCAGGGAAATGGAAATCTTCCAGAAGAGCACCCAGGGCCAGGACCATCCTGGCTGGCCTGCAGGCACCAAGTCGGCCGGCATGCTGTCACTCGTGTGGCTCTATGGCCCTTCCTCTAGGCTTTCAAGTCCTTGTATATATTCAGGTGTTTTACCTGGGACGGGTGGGAATAGTTCAGCAGCAACTGGCCTGGGGCTCAGCTCACGTTTACTCACAGATGCCTCGGCACGGTGCCCCAGCTTTGCAATGAGGACGCTTGTTGCGTGGGGGCTGCTGGCTGAATGGGAGACGATTCCCCACCACTGGCCAACTTCAGAATTGTTTACAACTGGAGCAAGTGCCCTGATACGGTTTTCCTCTGTGGAACTGGTGGGTTCTGTGTTTTTTTTCTCTTTTTCGTTTTTGGTTCAAGGTAGATTTTATTCCTCTTTTTTGTATTTACAGATATAAGCATGGAAATAATTTATTCATATAAATACATGTATGTGAAGGGAATAATTGTTTTTTCTGTTTTATTTTTTAAATTTTATTTCTTTTTAATTTTGAATTTTATTTTATATTTTTATACAGCAGGTTCTTATTGGTTATCTATTTTATACATATAAATGTATACATGCCAATCCCAGTCTCTCAACTCCTCCCACCACCACCCCCCCAACAGCTTTCCCCCCTTGTTGTCCATACATTTGTTGTCTACATCTGTTGCTCTATTTATGCCTTGCAAAATGGTTAATCTGTACAGTTTTTCTAGGTTCCACATATATGCATGAATATACAAGATTTGTTTTTCTCTTTCTGACTTACTTCACTCTGTATGACAGTCTCTAGATCCATCGACGTCTCTACAAATGACCCAATTTCATTCCTTTTCATGGCTTAGTAATATTCCATTTTATATATGTACCACAGCTTTATGCATTCGTCTGTCTGTGGGCATTTAGGTTGCTTCCATTACCTCGATATTGTAAATAGTGATGCAATGAACATTGCGGTGAATGTCTCGTTTTGATTTATGGTTTTGTCTGGGTATATGTCCAGTACTGGGATTGCTGTATCATATGGTAATTCTATTGTTAGTTTCTTAAGAAACTCCATATTGTTCTCCGTAGTGACTGTATCAATTTATATTCCCAACAATAGTGGAAGGGGGTTCCTTTTCTCCACACCCTTTCCAGCATTTTTGTTTGTAGATTTTCTCATGATGCCCATTCTATCAGGTGTGAGGTGATACCTCATTGTTGAGTCCATTTTGTTGAGCAAGGGGTAGGTCTTGTCTATTACATATTTGGCTTATTGAATGGTATCTGTGCTAATTTCAAACTCTGGTTTTATGCAGCACCCCAACTCACTTTCCCCCTTAAGGAAGCATAAGTTGGTTTTCTAAACTTGAGATCCTGTTCTGTTTTGTAATTCAGTTCATGTGTAGCCAAGTTCACATTCCATGTATTAGTGATATCTTATGATGTTTCTTTTTCTGTGTGACATATTTCAGTTAGAATCATCATACCTGAATCCACTCATTATGCTGCTACGGGCCTGATGACATAGATTTCATGGCTGAGTGATTTTGCATTGTACATAAGTACCACAACTTCTTTATCCATTTTTCACTTTCTGCAATATTGAACTTGTACCGTAAACGAGGTTCTTGTAAACAGAGCTGTCCCAAACTGTGGGGTGGCTGTGTCTTTTTGATTTTAATTTCCCTAAGCTATAGGACCATAAGTGGAAGTGCCCTAGGCTCTGTTGCTTTGTATTTTAGATGTTTCAGGAAACACCATACACTTCTCCCGAGTGGCTGTTGGCAATTTACATCCCGCCCATCAGCATAACAAGGCTCCCAGTTCTCCATGGCCTGTCCTGCCTTTCTGGATTTTACACATTTCTCAGATGGCCCTTCTGACCGGGGGGAAGTGAGACTTCATTGTAGTGCAGATTTCCTTTGCAAGCTTGCTTGGTTGGCCAAAAAGTGCGTATGCGTTTTTTCCTGATTCAGGAAAAAACGCATACGCCCTTTTTGGCCAAGTGCATCATTGTGGACGTTCTGCCTCTTTTCCTATGCTTTCAATGCAATTCCAGTCTACCTCCTGAAATCGGTTTCCTGCAATTCTGCCCCGCTTTCAAGTCCTCTTGGCAGCCTTACTTCAGTATATTTTTGGACGATAGCTGTCATTTATAACTCTGCAGGTTTGTGAATTACAGTGCCCCTGAGCTCCTTTCTTCAACTCGCTTTCTTTTGAGCTGGCCGCAACACCGCAGGATGGCTTCAGGCCCTAATCTGGTTCCGGCACGGCACGCTGAGCCTTTGGTTAATTCCTCTTCCTGGTGGGAAATGAGAGTTAAATTTGCCCGTCCAGACACCTCCAGCTAGTCTCTCATTGGTTCTCGCTATTCCTGTTCATCTTCCGCAGAAATTGCAAACTGGGCCAAACAGGAGGTTAAAGGGACTGACTCTCCAAGTCGGGAGGGTGTTAGTAAAGCGTCTGGAATGTTGCACCCGAGTACCAGGGTACGAAAACTGAGACATATTTGAACACGTCTCCCGATCACATGGTTGATCATACTCTAGGTTCCACATGCATGTTTTAGCTGAAGGAAGAATACCTTAAACCTGGGTAGTTGAAACCCGTGGAATGGGTACCATGCAATATGACTTCAAAGGGTCTTCATTTGCTCACCGAACCTCTCCAATCCTATCACTGCTGCGTTTATGCCCCTGTACACATGCTTGATTCTCTTTTGGAGACATAGCAATCCATAGGTTTTAAGATACTTACTAGTCAGGTACATTCTTAGGCATTTAATATGCGGTGTTGAGTCCATTTCGTTGAGCAAGGAGTAGCTCTTGTCTATTCCATATTTGGCTTAAGGAACTTTATCTGTGCTCATTTCAATCTCTGGTTTTATGCAGCACCCCAACTCACCTTTCCCCTTAAGCAACCATAAGTTGGTTTTCTAAATTTGAGACCCTGTTCTGTTCTGTAATTCAGTTCCTGTGTAGCCAAGTTTACATTCCGTGTATTACTGATATCTTATGATGTTTCTTTTTCTGTGTGACTTATTTCAGTTAGAATCATCATACCTGAATCCACTCATTGTGCTGCTAAGGGCCTGATGACATAGATTTCATTGCTGAGTGATATTGCTTTGTAAGTAAATACCACAACTTCTTTATCCATTTTTCACTTTCTGCGATGTTGAACTTGTACGCTAAACGAGGTTCTTGTAAACAGAGGCGTCCCAAACTTTGGGGTGGCTGTGTCTTTTTGTTTTTAATTTCCCTAAGCTATAGGACCATAAGTGGAAGTGCCCTAGGCTCTGTTGCTTTGTTTTTTAGATGTTTCAGGAAACACCATACACTTCTCCCGAGTGTCTGTTGGCAATTTACATCCCGCCCATCAGCATAACAAGGCTCCCAGTTCTCCATGGCCTGTCCTCCCTTTCTGGATTTTACACTTTTTTCAGATAGCCCTTTTGACCGGGGGGAAGTGAGACTTCATTGTAGTGCAGATTTCCTTTGCAAGCTTGCTTGGTTGGCCAAAAAGGGCGTATGCGTTTTTTCCTGAATATATTCAGGAAAAAACGCATACGCCCTTTTTGGCCAAGTGCATCATTGTGGACGTTCTGCCTCTTTTCCTATGCTTTCAATGCAATTCCAGTCTGCCTCCTGAAATCGGTTTCCTGCAATTCTGCCCCGCTTTCAAGTCCTCTTGGCAGCCTTACTTCAGTATATTTTTGGACGATAGCTGTCATTTATAACTCTGCAGGTTTGTGAATTACAGTGCCCCTGAGCTCCTTTCTTCAACTCGCTTTCTTTTGAGCTGGCCGCAACACCGCAGGATGGCTTCAGGCCCTAATCTGGTTCCGGCACGGCACGCTGAGCCTTTGGTTAATTCCTCTTCCTGGTGGGAAATGAGAGTTAAATTTGCCCGTCCAGACACCTCCAGCTAGTCTCTCATTGGTTCTCGCTATTCCTGTTCATCTTCCGCAGAAATTGCAAACTGGGCCAAACAGGAGGTTAAAGGGACTGACTCTCCAAGTCGGGAGGGTGTTAGTAAAGCGTCTGGAATGTTGCACCCGAGTACCAGGGTACGAAAACTGAGACATATTTGAACACGTCTCCCGATCACATGGTTGATCATACTCTAGGTTCCACATGCATGTTTTAGCTGAAGGAAGAATACCTTAAACCTGGGTAGTTGAAACCCGTGGAATGGGTACCATGCAATATGACTTCAAAGGGTCTTCATTTGCTCACCGAACCTCTCCAATCCTATCACTGCTGCGTTTATGCCCCTGTACACATGCTTGATTCTCTTTCGGAGACATAGCAATCCATAGGTTTTAAGATACTTACTAGTCAGGTACATTCTTAGGCATTTAATATGCGGTGTTGAGTCCATTTCGTTGAGCAAGGAGTAGCTCTTGTCTATTCCATATTTGGCTTAAGGAACTTTATCTGTGCTCATTTCAATCTCTGGTTTTATGCAGCACCCCAACTCACCTTTCCCCTTAAGCAAGCATAAGTTGGTTTTCTAAATTTGAGACCCTGTTCTGTTCTGTAATTCAGTTCCTGTGTAGCCAAGTTTACATTCCGTGTATTACTGATATCTTATGATGTTTCTTTTTCTGTGTGACTTATTTCAGTTAGAATCATCATACCTGAATCCACTCATTGTGCTGCTAAGGGCCTGATGACATAGATTTCATTGCTGAGAGATATTGTTTTGTAAGTAAATACCACAACTTCTTTATCCATTTTTCACTTTCTGCGATGTTGAACTTGTACTGTAAACGAGGTTCTTGTAAACAGAGGCGTCCCAAACTTTGGGGTGGCTGTGTCTTTTTGATTTTAATTTCCCTAAGCTATAGGACCATAAGTGGAAGTGCCCTAGGCTCTGTTGCTTTGTTTTTTAGATGTTTCAGGAAACACCATACACTTCTCCCGAGTGTCTGTTGGCAATTTACATCCCGCCCATCAGCATAACAAGGCTCCCAGTTCTCCATGGCCTGTCCTGCCTTTCTGGATTTTACACTTTTTTCAGATGGCCCTTTTGACCGGGGGGAAGTGAGACTTCATTGTAGTGCAGATTTCCTTTGCAAGCTTGCTTGGTTGGCCAAAAAGGGCGTATGCGTTTTTTCCTGAATATATTCAGGAAAAAACGCATACGCCCTTTTTGGCCAAGTGCATCATTGTGGACGTTCTGCCTCTTTTCCTATGCTTTCAATGCAATTCCAGTCTGCCTCCTGAAATCGGTTTCCTGCAATTCTGCCCCGCTTTCAAGTCCTCTTGGCAGCCTTACTTCAGTATATTTTTGGACGATAGCTGTCATTTATAACTCTGCAGGTTTGTGAATTACAGTACCCCTGAGCTCCTTTCTTCAACTCGCTTTCTTTTGAGCTGGCCGCAACACCGCAGGATGGCTTCAGGCCCTAATCTGGTTCCGGCACGGCACGCTGAGCCTTTGGTTAATTCCTCTTCCTGGTGGGAAATGAGAGTTAAATTTGCCCGTCCAGACACCTCCAGCTAGTCTCTCATTGGTTCTCGCTATTCCTGTTCATCTTCCGCAGAAATTGCAAACTGGGCCAAACAGGAGGTTAAAGGGACTGACTCTCCAAGTCGGGAGGGTGTTAGTAAAGCGTCTGGAATGTTGCACCCGAGTACCAGGGTACGAAAACTGAGACATATTTGAACACGTCTCCCGATCACATGGTTGATCATACTCTAGGTTCCACATGCATGTTTTAGCTGAAGGAAGAATACCTTAAACCTGGGTAGTTGAAACCCGTGGAATGGGTACCATGCAATATGACTTCAAAGGGTCTTCATTTGCTCACCGAACCTCTCCAATCCTATCACTGCTGCGTTTATGCCCCTGTACACATGCTTGATTCTCTTTCGGAGACATAGCAATCCATAGGTTTTAAGATACTTACTAGTCAGGTACATTCTTAGGCATTTAATATGCGGTGTTGAGTCCATTTCGTTGAGCAAGGAGTAGCTCTTGTCTATTCCATATTTGGCTTAAGGAACTTTATCTGTGCTCATTTCAATCTCTGGTTTTATGCAGCACCCCAACTCACCTTTACCCTTAAGCAAGCATAAGTTGGTTTTCTAAATTTGAGACCCTGTTCTGTTCTGTAATTCAGTTCCTGTGTAGCCAAGTTTACATTCCGTGTATTACTGATATCTTATGATGTTTCTTTTTCTGTGTGACTTATTTCAGTTAGAATCATCATACCTGAATCCACTCATTGTGCTGCTAAGGGCCTGATGACATAGATTTCATTGCTGAGTGATATTGCTTTGTAAGTAAATACCACAACTTCTTTATCCATTTTTCACTTTCTGCGATGTTGAACTTGTACTGTAAACGAGGTTCTTGTAAACAGAGGCGTCCCAAACTTTGGGGTGGCTGTGTCTTTTTGATTTTAATTTCCCTAAGCTATAGGACCATAAGTGGAAGTGCCCTAGGCTCTGTTGCTTTGTTTTTTAGATGTTTCAGGAAACACCATACACTTCTCCCGAGTGTCTGTTGGCAATTTACATCCCGCCCATCAGCATAACAAGGCTCCCAGTTCTCCATGGCCTGTCCTGCCTTTCTGGATTTTACACTTTTTTCAGATGGCCCTTTTGACCGGGGGGAAGTGAGACTTCATTGTAGTGCAGATTTCCTTTGCAAGCTTGCTTGGTTGGCCAAAAAGGGCGTATGCGTTTTTTCCTGAATATATTCAGGAAAAAACGCATACGCCCTTTTTGGCCAAGTGCATCATTGTGGACGTTCTGCCTCTTTTCCTATGCTTTCAATGCAATTCCAGTCTGCCTCCTGAAATCGGTTTCCTGCAATTCTGCCCCGCTTTCAAGTCCTCTTGGCAGCCTTACTTCAGTATATTTTTGGACGATAGCTGTCATTTATAACTCTGCAGGTTTGTGAATTACAGTGCCCCTGAGCTCCTTTCTTCAACTCGCTTTCTTTTGAGCTGGCCGCAACACCGCAGGATGGCTTCAGGCCCTAATCTGGTTCCGGCACGGCACGCTGAGCCTTTGGTTAATTCCTCTTCCTGGTGGGAAATGAGAGTTAAATTTGCCCGTCCAGACACCTCCAGCTAGTCTCTCATTGGTTCTCGCTATTCCTGTTCATCTTCCGCAGAAATTGCAAACTGGGCCAAACAGGAGGTTAAAGGGACTGACTCTCCAAGTCGGGAGGGTGTTAGTAAAGCGTCTGGAATGTTGCACCCGAGTACCAGGGTACGAAAACTGAGACATATTTGAACACGTCTCCCGATCACATGGTTGATCATACTCTAGGTTCCACATGCATGTTTTAGCTGAAGGAAGAATACCTTAAACCTGGGTAGTTGAAACCCGTGGAATGGGTACCATGCAATATGACTTCAAAGGGTCTTCATTTGCTCACCGAACCTCTCCAATCCTATCACTGCTGCGTTTATGCCCCTGTACACATGCTTGATTCTCTTTCGGAGACATAGCAATCCATAGGTTTTAAGATACTTACTAGTCAGGTACATTCTTAGGCATTTAATATGCGGTGTTGAGTCCATTTCGTTGAGCAAGGAGTAGCTCTTGTCTATTCCATATTTGGCTTAAGGAACTTTATCTGTGCTCATTTCAATCTCTGGTTTTATGCAGCACCCCAACTCACCTTTACCCTTAAGCAAGCATAAGTTGGTTTTCTAAATTTGAGACCCTGTTCTGTTCTGTAATTCAGTTCCTGTGTAGCCAAGTTTACATTCCGTGTATTACTGATATCTTATGATGTTTCTTTTTCTGTGTGACTTATTTCAGTTAGAATCATCATACCTGAATCCACTCATTGTGCTGCTAAGGGCCTGATGACATAGATTTCATTGCTGAGAGATATTGTTTTGTAAGTAAATACCACAACATCTTTATCCATTTTTCACTTTCTGCGATGTTGAACTTGTACTGTAAACGAGGTTCTTGTAAACAGAGGCGTCCCAAACTTTGGGGTGGCTGTGTCTTTTTGATTTTAATTTCCCTAAGCTATAGGACCATAAGTGGAAGTGCCCTAGGCTCTGTTGCTTTGTTTTTTAGATGTTTCAGGAAACACCATACACTTCTCCCGAGTGTCTGTTGGCAATTTACATCCCGCCCATCAGCATAACAAGGCTCCCAGTTCTCCATGGCCTGTCCTGCCTTTCTGGATTTTACACTTTTTTCAGATGGCCCTTTTGACCGGGGGGAAGTGAGACTTCATTGTAGTGCAGATTTCCTTTGCAAGCTTGCTTGGTTGGCCAAAAAGGGCGTATGCGTTTTTTCCTGAATATATTCAGGAAAAAACGCATACGCCCTTTTTGGCCAAGTGCATCATTGTGGACGTTCTGCCTCTTTTCCTATGCTTTCAATGCAATTCCAGTCTGCCTCCTGAAATCGGTTTCCTGCAATTCTGCCCCGCTTTCAAGTCCTCTTGGCAGCCTTACTTCAGTATATTTTTGGACGATAGCTGTCATTTATAACTCTGCAGGTTTGTGAATTACAGTACCCCTGAGCTCCTTTCTTCAACTCGCTTTCTTTTGAGCTGGCCGCAACACCGCAGGATGGCTTCAGGCCCTAATCTGGTTCCGGCACGGCACGCTGAGCCTTTGGTTAATTCCTCTTCCTGGTGGGAAATGAGAGTTAAATTTGCCCGTCCAGACACCTCCAGCTAGTCTCTCATTGGTTCTCGCTATTCCTGTTCATCTTCCGCAGAAATTGCAAACTGGGCCAAACAGGAGGTTAAAGGGACTGACTCTCCAAGTCGGGAGGGTGTTAGTAAAGCGTCTGGAATGTTGCACCCGAGTACCAGGGTACGAAAACTGAGACATATTTGAACACGTCTCCCGATCACATGGTTGATCATACTCTAGGTTCCACATGCATGTTTTAGCTGAAGGAAGAATACCTTAAACCTGGGTAGTTGAAACCCGTGGAATGGGTACCATGCAATATGACTTCAAAGGGTCTTCATTTGCTCACCGAACCTCTCCAATCCTATCACTGCTGCGTTTATGCCCCTGTACACATGCTTGATTCTCTTTCGGAGACATAGCAATCCATAGGTTTTAAGATACTTACTAGTCAGGTACATTCTTAGGCATTTAATATGCGGTGTTGAGTCCATTTCGTTGAGCAAGGAGTAGCTCTTGTCTATTCCATATTTGGCTTAAGGAACTTTATCTGTGCTCATTTCAATCTCTGGTTTTATGCAGCACCCCAACTCACCTTTCCCCTTAAGCAACCATAAGTTGGTTTTCTAAATTTGAGACCCTGTTCTGTTCTGTAATTCAGTTCCTGTGTAGCCAAGTTTACATTCCGTGTATTACTGATATCTTATGATGTTTCTTTTTCTGTGTGACTTATTTCAGTTAGAATCATCATACCTGAATCCACTCATTGTGCTGCTAAGGGCCTGATGACATAGATTTCATTGCTGAGAGATATTGTTTTGTAAGTAAATACCACAACATCTTTATCCATTTTTCACTTTCTGCGATGTTGAACTTGTACTGTAAACGAGGTTCTTGTAAACAGAGGCGTCCCAAACTTTGGGGTGGCTGTGTCTTTTTGATTTTAATTTCCCTAAGCTATAGGACCATAAGTGGAAGTGCCCTAGGCTCTGTTGCTTTGTTTTTTAGATGTTTCAGGAAACACCATACACTTCTCCCGAGTGTCTGTTGGCAATTTACATCCCGCCCATCAGCATAACAAGGCTCCCAGTTCTCCATGGCCTGTCCTGCCTTTCTGGATTTTACACTTTTTTCAGATGGCCCTTTTGACCGGGGGGAAGTGAGACTTCATTGTAGTGCAGATTTCCTTTGCAAGCTTGCTTGGTTGGCCAAAAAGGGCGTATGCGTTTTTTCCTGAATATATTCAGGAAAAAACGCATACGCCCTTTTTGGCCAAGTGCATCATTGTGGACGTTCTGCCTCTTTTCCTATGCTTTCAATGCAATTCCAGTCTGCCTCCTGAAATCGGTTTCCTGCAATTCTGCCCCGCTTTCAAGTCCTCTTGGCAGCCTTACTTCAGTATATTTTTGGACGATAGCTGTCATTTATAACTCTGCAGGTTTGTGAATTACAGTACCCCTGAGCTCCTTTCTTCAACTCGCTTTCTTTTGAGCTGGCCGCAACACCGCAGGATGGCTTCAGGCCCTAATCTGGTTCCGGCACGGCACGCTGAGCCTTTGGTTAATTCCTCTTCCTGGTGGGAAATGAGAGTTAAATTTGCCCGTCCAGACACCTCCAGCTAGTCTCTCATTGGTTCTCGCTATTCCTGTTCATCTTCCGCAGAAATTGCAAACTGGGCCAAACAGGAGGTTAAAGGGACTGACTCTCCAAGTCGGGAGGGTGTTAGTAAAGCGTCTGGAATGTTGCACCCGAGTACCAGGGTACGAAAACTGAGACATATTTGAACACGTCTCCCGATCACATGGTTGATCATACTCTAGGTTCCACATGCATGTTTTAGCTGAAGGAAGAATACCTTAAACCTGGGTAGTTGAAACCCGTGGAATGGGTACCATGCAATATGACTTCAAAGGGTCTTCATTTGCTCACCGAACCTCTCCAATCCTATCACTGCTGCGTTTATGCCCCTGTACACATGCTTGATTCTCTTTCGGAGACATAGCAATCCATAGGTTTTAAGATACTTACTAGTCAGGTACATTCTTAGGCATTTAATATGCGGTGTTGAGTCCATTTCGTTGAGCAAGGAGTAGCTCTTGTCTATTCCATATTTGGCTTAAGGAACTTTATCTGTGCTCATTTCAATCTCTGGTTTTATGCAGCACCCCAACTCACCTTTACCCTTAAGCAAGCATAAGTTGGTTTTCTAAATTTGAGACCCTGTTCTGTTCTGTAATTCAGTTCCTGTGTAGCCAAGTTTACATTCCGTGTATTACTGATATCTTATGATGTTTCTTTTTCTGTGTGACTTATTTCAGTTAGAATCATCATACCTGAATCCACTCATTGTGCTGCTAAGGGCCTGATGACATAGATTTCATTGCTGAGTGATATTGCTTTGTAAGTAAATACCACAACTTCTTTATCCATTTTTCACTTTCTGCGATGTTGAACTTGTACTGTAAACGAGGTTCTTGTAAACAGAGGTGTCCCAAACTTTGGGGTGGCTGTGTCTTTTTGATTTTAATTTCCCTAAGCTATAGGACCATAAGTGGAAGTGCCCTAGGCTCTGTTGCTTTGTTTTTTAGATGTTTCAGGAAACACCATACACTTCTCCCGAGTGTCTGTTGGCAATTTACATCCCGCCCATCAGCATAACAAGGCTCCCAGTTCTCCATGGCCTGTCCTGCCTTTCTGGATTTTACACTTTTTTCAGATGGCCCTTTTGACCGGGGGGAAGTGAGACTTCATTGTAGTGCAGATTTCCTTTGCAAGCTTGCTTGGTTGGCCAAAAAGGGCGTATGCGTTTTTTCCTGAATATATTCAGGAAAAAACGCATACGCCCTTTTTGGCCAAGTGCATCATTGTGGACGTTCTGCCTCTTTTCCTATGCTTTCAATGCAATTCCAGTCTACCTCCTGAAATCGGTTTCCTGCAATTCTGTCCCGCTTTCAAGTCCTCTTGGCAGCCTTACTTCAGTATATTTTTGGACGATAGCTGTCATTTATAACTCTGCAGGTTTGTGAATTACAGTGCCCCTGAGCTCCTTTCTTCAACTCGCTTTCTTTTGAGCTGGCCGCAACACCGCAGGATGGCTTCAGGCCCTAATCTGGTTCCGGCACGGCACGCTGAGCCTTTGGTTAATTCCTCTTCCTGGTGGGAAATGAGAGTTAAATTTGCCCGTCCAGACACCTCCAGCTAGTCTCTCATTGGTTCTCGCTATTCCTGTTCATCTTCCGCAGAAATTGCAAACTGGGCCAAACAGGAGGTTAAAGGGACTGACTCTCCAAGTCGGGAGGGTGTTAGTAAAGCGTCTGGAATGTTGCACCCGAGTACCAGGGTACGAAAACTGAGACATATTTGAACACGTCTCCCGATCACATGGTTGATCATACTCTAGGTTCCACATGCATGTTTTAGCTGAAGGAAGAATACCTTAAACCTGGGTAGTTGAAACCCGTGGAATGGGTACCATGCAATATGACTTCAAAGGGTCTTCATTTGCTCACCGAACCTCTCCAATCCTATCACTGCTGCGTTTATGCCCCTGTACACATGCTTGATTCTCTTTTGGAGACATAGCAATCCATAGGTTTTAAGATACTTACTAGTCAGGTACATTCTTAGGCATTTAATATGGGGTGTTGAGTCCATTTCGTTGAGCAAGGAGTAGCTCTTGTCTATTCCATATTTGGCTTAAGGAACTTTATCTGTGCTCATTTCAATCTCTGGTTTTATGCAGCACCCCAACTCACCTTTCCCCTTAAGCAAGCATAAGTTGGTTTTCTAAATTTGAGACCCTGTTCTGTTCTGTAATTCAGTTCCTGTGTAGCCAAGTTTACATTCCGTGTATTACTGATATCTTATGATGTTTCTTTTTCTGTGTGACTTATTTCAGTTAGAATCATCATACCTGAATCCACTCATTGTGCTGCTAAGGGCCTGATGACATAGATTTCATTGCTGAGTGATATTGCTTTGTAAGTAAATACCACAACTTCTTTATCCATTTTTCACTTTCTGCGATGTTGAACTTGTACTGTAAACGAGGTTCTTGTAAACAGAGGCGTCCCAAACTTTGGGGTGGCTGTGTCTTTTTGATTTTAATTTCCCTAAGCTATAGGACCATAAGTGGAAGTGCCCTAGGCTCTGTTGCTTTGTTTTTTAGATGTTTCAGGAAACACCATACACTTCTCCCGAGTGTCTGTTGGCAATTTACATCCCGCCCATCAGCATAACAAGGCTCCCAGTTCTCCATGGCCTGTCCTGCCTTTCTGGATTTTACACTTTTTTCAGATGGCCCTTTTGACCGGGGGGAAGTGAGACTTCATTGTAGTGCAGATTTCCTTTGCAAGCTTGCTTGGTTGGCCAAAAAGGGCGTATGCGTTTTTTCCTGAATATATTCAGGAAAAAACGCATACGCCCTTTTTGGCCAAGTGCATCATTGTGGACGTTCTGCCTCTTTTCCTATGCTTTCAATGCAATTCCAGTCTACCTCCTGAAATCGGTTTCCTGCAATTCTGCCCCGCTTTCAAGTCCTCTTGGCAGCCTTACTTCAGTATATTTTTGGACGATAGCTGTCATTTATAACTCTGCAGGTTTGTGAATTACAGTGCCCCTGAGCTCCTTTCTTCAACTCGCTTTCTTTTGAGCTGGCCGCAACACCGCAGGATGGCTTCAGGCCCTAATCTGGTTCCGGCACGGCACGCTGAGCGTTTGGTTAATTCCTCTTCCTGGTGGGAAATGAGAGTTAAATTTGCCCGTCCAGACACCTCCAGCTAGTCTCTCATTGGTTCTCGCTATTCCTGTTCATCTTCCGCAGAAACTGCAAACTGGGCCAAACAGGAGGTTAAAGGGACTGACTCTCCAAGTCGGGAGGGTGTTAGTAAAGCGTCTGGAATGTTGCACCCGAGTACCAGGGTACGAAAACTGAGACATATTTGAACACGTCTCCCGATCACATGGTTGATCATACTCTAGGTTCCACATGCATGTTTTAGCTGAAGGAAGAATACCTTAAACCTGGGTAGTTGAAACCCGTGGAATGGGTACCATGCAATATGACTTCAAAGGGTCTTCATTTGCTCACCGAACCTCTCCAATCCTATCACTGCTGCGTTTATGCCCCTGTACACATGCTTGATTCTCTTTCGGAGACATAGCAATCCATAGGTTTTAAGATACTTACTAGTCAGGTACATTCTTAGGCATTTAATATGCGGTGTTGAGTCCATTTCGTTGAGCAAGGAGTAGCTCTTGTCTATTCCATATTTGGCTTAAGGAACTTTATCTGTGCTCATTTCAATCTCTGGTTTTATGCAGCACCCCAACTCACCTTTCCCCTTAAGCAAGCATAAGTTGGTTTTCTAAATTTGAGACCCTGTTCTGTTCTGTAATTCAGTTCCTGTGTAGCCAAGTTTACATTCCGTGTATTACTGATATCTTATGATGTTTCTTTTTCTGTGTGACTTATTTCAGTTAGAATCATCATACCTGAATCCACTCATTGTGCTGCTAAGGGCCTGATGACATAGATTTCATTGCTGAGTGATATTGCTTTGTAAGTAAATACCACAACTTCTTTATCCATTTTTCACTTTCTGCGATGTTGAACTTGTACTGTAAACGAGGTTCTTGTAAACAGAGGCGTCCCAAACTTTGGGGTGGCTGTGTCTTTTTGATTTTAATTTCCCTAAGCTATAGGACCATAAGTGGAAGTGCCCTAGGCTCTGTTGCTTTGTTTTTTAGATGTTTCAGGAAACACCATACACTTCTCCCGAGTGTCTGTTGGCAATTTACATCCCGCCCATCAGCATAACAAGGCTCCCAGTTCTCCATGGCCTGTCCTGCCTTTCTGGATTTTACACTTTTTTCAGATGGCCCTTTTGACCGGGGGGAAGTGAGACTTCATTGTAGTGCAGATTTCCTTTGCAAGCTTGCTTGGTTGGCCAAAAAGGGCGTATGCGTTTTTTCCTGAATATATTCAGGAAAAAACGCATACGCCCTTTTTGGCCAAGTGCATCATTGTGGACGTTCTGCCTCTTTTCCTATGCTTTCAATGCAATTCCAGTCTACCTCCTGAAATCGGTTTCCTGCAATTCTGCCCCGCTTTCAAGTCCTCTTGGCAGCCTTACTTCAGTATATTTTTGGACGATAGCTGTCATTTATAACTCTGCAGGTTTGTGAATTACAGTGCCCCTGAGCTCCTTTCTTCAACTCGCTTTCTTTTGAGCTGGCCGCAACACCGCAGGATGGCTTCAGGCCCTAATCTGGTTCCGGCACGGCACGCTGAGCGTTTGGTTAATTCCTCTTCCTGGTGGGAAATGAGAGTTAAATTTGCCCGTCCAGACACCTCCAGCTAGTCTCTCATTGGTTCTCGCTATTCCTGTTCATCTTCCGCAGAAACTGCAAACTGGGCCAAACAGGAGGTTAAAGGGACTGACTCTCCAAGTCGGGAGGGTGTTAGTAAAGCGTCTGGAATGTTGCACCCGAGTACCAGGGTACGAAAACTGAGACATATTTGAACACGTCTCCCGATCACATGGTTGATCATACTCTAGGTTCCACATGCATGTTTTAGCTGAAGGAAGAATACCTTAAACCTGGGTAGTTGAAACCCGTGGAATGGGTACCATGCAATATGACTTCAAAGGGTCTTCATTTGCTCACCGAACCTCTCCAATCCTATCACTGCTGCGTTTATGCCCCTGTACACATGCTTGATTCTCTTTCGGAGACATAGCAATCCATAGGTTTTAAGATACTTACTAGTCAGGTACATTCTTAGGCATTTAATATGCGGTGTTGAGTCCATTTCGTTGAGCAAGGAGTAGCTCTTGTCTATTCCATATTTGGCTTAAGGAACTTTATCTGTGCTCATTTCAATCTCTGGTTTTATGCAGCACCCCAACTCACCTTTCCCCTTAAGCAAGCATAAGTTGGTTTTCTAAATTTGAGACCCTGTTCTGTTCTGTAATTCAGTTCCTGTGTAGCCAAGTTTACATTCCGTGTATTACTGATATCTTATGATGTTTCTTTTTCTGTGTGACTTATTTCAGTTAGAATCATCATACCTGAATCCACTCATTGTGCTGCTAAGGGCCTGATGACATAGATTTCATTGCTGAGTGATATTGCTTTGTAAGTAAATACCACAACTTCTTTATCCATTTTTCACTTTCTGCGATGTTGAACTTGTACTGTAAACGAGGTTCTTGTAAACAGAGGCGTCCCAAACTTTGGGGTGGCTGTGTCTTTTTGATTTTAATTTCCCTAAGCTATAGGACCATAAGTGGAAGTGCCCTAGGCTCTGTTGCTTTGTTTTTTAGATGTTTCAGGAAACACCATACACTTCTCCCGAGTGGCTGTTGGCAATTTACATCCCGCCCATCAGCATAACAAGGCTCCCAGTTCTCCATGGCCTGTCCTGCCTTTCTGGATTTTACACTTTTTTCAGATGGCCCTTTTGACCGGGGGGAAGTGAGACTTCATTGTAGTGCAGATTTCCTTTGCAAGCTTGCTTGGTTGGCCAAAAAGGGCGTATGCGTTTTTTCCTGAATATATTCAGGAAAAAACGCATACGCCCTTTTTGGCCAAGTGCATCATTGTGGACGTTCTGCCTCTTTTCCTATGCTTTCAATGCAATTCCAGTCTACCTCCTGAAATCGGTTTCCTGCAATTCTGCCCCGCTTTCAAGTCCTCTTGGCAGCCTTACTTCAGTATATTTTTGGACGATAGCTGTCATTTATAACTCTGCAGGTTTGTGAATTACAGTGCCCCTGAGCTCCTTTCTTCAACTCGCTTTCTTTTGAGCTGGCCGCAACACCGCAGGATGGCTTCAGGCCCTAATCTGGTTCCGGCACGGCACGCTGAGCCTTTGGTTAATTCCTCTTCCTGGTGGGAAATGAGAGTTAAATTTGCCCGTCCAGACACCTCCAGCTAGTCTCTCATTGGTTCTCGCTATTCCTGTTCATCTTCCGCAGAAACTGCAAACTGGGCCAAACAGGAGGTTAAAGGGACTGACTCTCCAAGTCGGGAGGGTGTTAGTAAAGCGTCTGGAATGTTGCACCCGAGTACCAGGGTACGAAAACTGAGACATATTTGAACACGTCTCCCGATCACATGGTTGATCATACTCTAGGTTCCACATGCATGTTTTAGCTGAAGGAAGAATACCTTAAACCTGGGTAGTTGAAACCCGTGGAATGGGTACCATGCAATATGACTTCAAAGGGTCTTCATTTGCTCACCGAACCTCTCCAATCCTATCACTGCTGCGTTTATGCCCCTGTACACATGCTTGATTCTCTTTCGGAGACATAGCAATCCATAGGTTTTAAGATACTTACTAGTCAGGTACATTCTTAGGCATTTAATATGCGGTGTTGAGTCCATTTCGTTGAGCAAGGAGTAGCTCTTGTCTATTCCATATTTGGCTTAAGGAACTTTATCTGTGCTCATTTCAATCTCTGGTTTTATGCAGCACCCCAACTCACCTTTACCCTTAAGCAAGCATAAGTTGGTTTTCTAAATTTGAGACCCTGTTCTGTTCTGTAATTCAGTTCCTGTGTAGCCAAGTTTACATTCCGTGTATTACTGATATCTTATGATGTTTCTTTTTCTGTGTGACTTATTTCAGTTAGAATCATCATACCTGAATCCACTCATTGTGCTGCTAAGGGCCTGATGACATAGATTTCATTGCTGAGTGATATTGCTTTGTAAGTAAATACCACAACTTCTTTATCCATTTTTCACTTTCTGCGATGTTGAACTTGTACTGTAAACGAGGTTCTTGTAAACAGAGGCGTCCCAAACTTTGGGGTGGCTGTGTCTTTTTGATTTTAATTTCCCTAAGCTATAGGACCATAAGTGGAAGTGCCCTAGGCTCTGTTGCTTTGTTTTTTAGATGTTTCAGGAAACACCATACACTTCTCCCGAGTGTCTGTTGGCAATTTACATCCCGCCCATCAGCATAACAAGGCTCCCAGTTCTCCATGGCCTGTCCTGCCTTTCTGGATTTTACACTTTTTTCAGATGGCCCTTTTGACCGGGGGGAAGTGAGACTTCATTGTAGTGCAGATTTCCTTTGCAAGCTTGCTTGGTTGGCCAAAAAGGGCGTATGCGTTTTTTCCTGAATATATTCAGGAAAAAACGCATACGCCCTTTTTGGCCAAGTGCATCATTGTGGACGTTCTGCCTCTTTTCCTATGCTTTCAATGCAATTCCAGTCTACCTCCTGAAATCGGTTTCCTGCAATTCTGCCCCGCTTTCAAGTCCTCTTGGCAGCCTTACTTCAGTATATTTTTGGACGATAGCTGTCATTTATAACTCTGCAGGTTTGTGAATTACAGTGCCCCTGAGCTCCTTTCTTCAACTCGCTTTCTTTTGAGCTGGCCGCAACACCGCAGGATGGCTTCAGGCCCTAATCTGGTTCCGGCACGGCACGCTGAGCCTTTGGTTAATTCCTCTTCCTGGTGGGAAATGAGAGTTAAATTTGCCCGTCCAGACACCTCCAGCTAGTCTCTCATTGGTTCTCGCTATTCCTGTTCATCTTCCGCAGAAATTGCAAACTGGGCCAAACAGGAGGTTAAAGGGACTGACTCTCCAAGTCGGGAGGGTGTTAGTAAAGCGTCTGGAATGTTGCACCCGAGTACCAGGGTACGAAAACTGAGACATATTTGAACACGTCTCCCGATCACATGGTTGATCATACTCTAGGTTCCACATGCATGTTTTAGCTGAAGGAAGAATACCTTAAACCTGGGTAGTTGAAACCCGTGGAATGGGTACCATGCAATATGACTTCAAAGGGTCTTCATTTGCTCACCGAACCTCTCCAATCCTATCACTGCTGCGTTTATGCCCCTGTACACATGCTTGATTCTCTTTCGGAGACATAGCAATCCATAGGTTTTAAGATACTTACTAGTCAGGTACATTCTTAGGCATTTAATATGTGGTGTTGAGTCCATTTCGTTGAGCAAGGAGTAGCTCTTGTCTATTCCATATTTGGCTTAAGGAACTTTATCTGTGCTCATTTCAATCTCTGGTTTTATGCAGCACCCCAACTCACCTTTACCCTTAAGCAAGCATAAGTTGGTTTTCTAAATTTGAGACCCTGTTCTGTTCTGTAATTCAGTTCCTGTGTAGCCAAGTTTACATTCCGTGTATTACTGATATCTTATGATGTTTCTTTTTCTGTGTGACTTATTTCAGTTAGAATCATCATACCTGAATCCACTCATTGTGCTGCTAAGGGCCTGATGACATAGATTTCATTGCTGAGTGATATTGCTTTGTAAGTAAATACCACAACTTCTTTATCCATTTTTCACTTTCTGCGATGTTGAACTTGTACTGTAAACGAGGTTCTTGTAAACAGAGGCGTCCCAAACTTTGGGGTGGCTGTGTCTTTTTGATTTTAATTTCCCTAAGCTATAGGACCATAAGTGGAAGTGCCCTAGGCTCTGTTGCTTTGTTTTTTAGATGTTTCAGGAAACACCATACACTTCTCCCGAGTGTCTGTTGGCAATTTACATCCCGCCCATCAGCATAACAAGGCTCCCAGTTCTCCATGGCCTGTCCTGCCTTTCTGGATTTTACACTTTTTTCAGATGGCCCTTTTGACCGGGGGGAAGTGAGACTTCATTGTAGTGCAGATTTCCTTTGCAAGCTTGCTTGGTTGGCCAAAAAGGGCGTATGCGTTTTTTCCTGAATATATTCAGGAAAAAACGCATACGCCCTTTTTGGCCAAGTGCATCATTGTGGACGTTCTGCCTCTTTTCCTATGCTTTCAATGCAATTCCAGTCTACCTCCTGAAATCGGTTTCCTGCAATTCTGCCCCGCTTTCAAGTCCTCTTGGCAGCCTTACTTCAGTATATTTTTGGACGATAGCTGTCATTTATAACTCTGCAGGTTTGTGAATTACAGTGCCCCTGAGCTCCTTTCTTCAACTCGCTTTCTTTTGAGCTGGCCGCAACACCGCAGGATGGCTTCAGGCCCTAATCTGGTTCCGGCACGGCACGCTGAGCCTTTGGTTAATTCCTCTTCCTGGTGGGAAATGAGAGTTAAATTTGCCCGTCCAGACACCTCCAGCTAGTCTCTCATTGGTTCTCGCTATTCCTGTTCATCTTCCGCAGAAATTGCAAACTGGGCCAAACAGGAGGTTAAAGGGACTGACTCTCCAAGTCGGGAGGGTGTTAGTAAAGCGTCTGGAATGTTGCACCCGAGTACCAGGGTACGAAAACTGAGACATATTTGAACACGTCTCCCGATCACATGGTTGATCATACTCTAGGTTCCACATGCATGTTTTAGCTGAAGGAAGAATACCTTAAACCTGGGTAGTTGAAACCCGTGGAATGGGTACCATGCAATATGACTTCAAAGGGTCTTCATTTGCTCACCGAACCTCTCCAATCCTATCACTGCTGCGTTTATGCCCCTGTACACATGCTTGATTCTCTTTCGGAGACATAGCAATCCATAGGTTTTAAGATACTTACTAGTCAGGTACATTCTTAGGCATTTAATATGCGGTGTTGAGTCCATTTCGTTGAGCAAGGAGTAGCTCTTGTCTATTCCATATTTGGCTTAAGGAACTTTATCTGTGCTCATTTCAATCTCTGGTTTTATGCAGCACCCCAACTCACCTTTCCCCTTAAGCAAGCATAAGTTGGTTTTCTAAATTTGAGACCCTGTTCTGTTCTGTAATTCAGTTCCTGTGTAGCCAAGTTTACATTCCGTGTATTACTGATATCTTATGATGTTTCTTTTTCTGTGTGACTTATTTCAGTTAGAATCATCATACCTGAATCCACTCATTGTGCTGCTAAGGGCCTGATGACATAGATTTCATTGCTGAGTGATATTGCTTTGTAAGTAAATACCACAACTTCTTTATCCATTTTTCACTTTCTGCGATGTTGAACTTGTACTGTAAACGAGGTTCTTGTAAACAGAGGCGTCCCAAACTTTGGGGTGGCTGTGTCTTTTTGATTTTAATTTCCCTAAGCTATAGGACCATAAGTGGAAGTGCCCTAGGCTCTGTTGCTTTGTTTTTTAGATGTTTCAGGAAACACCATACACTTCTCCCGAGTGTCTGTTGGCAATTTACATCCCGCCCATCAGCATAACAAGGCTCCCAGTTCTCCATGGCCTGTCCTGCCTTTCTGGATTTTACACTTTTTTCAGATGGCCCTTTTGACCGGGGGGAAGTGAGACTTCATTGTAGTGCAGATTTCCTTTGCAAGCTTGCTTGGTTGGCCAAAAAGGGCGTATGCGTTTTTTCCTGAATATATTCAGGAAAAAACGCATACGCCCTTTTTGGCCAAGTGCATCATTGTGGACGTTCTGCCTCTTTTCCTATGCTTTCAATGCAATTCCAGTCTACCTCCTGAAATCGGTTTCCTGCAATTCTGCCCCGCTTTCAAGTCCTCTTGGCAGCCTTACTTCAGTATATTTTTGGACGATAGCTGTCATTTATAACTCTGCAGGTTTGTGAATTACAGTGCCCCTGAGCTCCTTTCTTCAACTCGCTTTCTTTTGAGCTGGCCGCAACACCGCAGGATGGCTTCAGGCCCTAATCTGGTTCCGGCACGGCACGCTGAGCCTTTGGTTAATTCCTCTTCCTGGTGGGAAATGAGAGTTAAATTTGCCCGTCCAGACACCTCCAGCTAGTCTCTCATTGGTTCTCGCTATTCCTGTTCATCTTCCGCAGAAATTGCAAACTGGGCCAAACAGGAGGTTAAAGGGACTGACTCTCCAAGTCGGGAGGGTGTTAGTAAAGCGTCTGGAATGTTGCACCCGAGTACCAGGGTACGAAAACTGAGACATATTTGAACACGTCTCCCGATCACATGGTTGATCATACTCTAGGTTCCACATGCATGTTTTAGCTGAAGGAAGAATACCTTAAACCTGGGTAGTTGAAACCCGTGGAATGGGTACCATGCAATATGACTTCAAAGGGTCTTCATTTGCTCACCGAACCTCTCCAATCCTATCACTGCTGCGTTTATGCCCCTGTACACATGCTTGATTCTCTTTCGGAGACATAGCAATCCATAGGTTTTAAGATACTTACTAGTCAGGTACATTCTTAGGCATTTAATATGTGGTGTTGAGTCCATTTCGTTGAGCAAGGAGTAGCTCTTGTCTATTCCATATTTGGCTTAAGGAACTTTATCTGTGCTCATTTCAATCTCTGGTTTTATGCAGCACCCCAACTCACCTTTACCCTTAAGCAAGCATAAGTTGGTTTTCTAAATTTGAGACCCTGTTCTGTTCTGTAATTCAGTTCCTGTGTAGCCAAGTTTACATTCCGTGTATTACTGATATCTTATGATGTTTCTTTTTCTGTGTGACTTATTTCAGTTAGAATCATCATACCTGAATCCACTCATTGTGCTGCTAAGGGCCTGATGACATAGATTTCATTGCTGAGTGATATTGCTTTGTAAGTAAATACCACAACTTCTTTATCCATTTTTCACTTTCTGCGATGTTGAACTTGTACTGTAAACGAGGTTCTTGTAAACAGAGGCGTCCCAAACTTTGGGGTGGCTGTGTCTTTTTGATTTTAATTTCCCTAAGCTATAGGACCATAAGTGGAAGTGCCCTAGGCTCTGTTGCTTTGTTTTTTAGATGTTTCAGGAAACACCATACACTTCTCCCGAGTGTCTGTTGGCAATTTACATCCCGCCCATCAGCATAACAAGGCTCCCAGTTCTCCATGGCCTGTCCTGCCTTTCTGGATTTTACACTTTTTTCAGATGGCCCTTTTGACCGGGGGGAAGTGAGACTTCATTGTAGTGCAGATTTCCTTTGCAAGCTTGCTTGGTTGGCCAAAAAGGGCGTATGCGTTTTTTCCTGAATATATTCAGGAAAAAACGCATACGCCCTTTTTGGCCAAGTGCATCATTGTGGACGTTCTGCCTCTTTTCCTATGCTTTCAATGCAATTCCAGTCTACCTCCTGAAATCGGTTTCCTGCAATTCTGCCCCGCTTTCAAGTCCTCTTGGCAGCCTTACTTCAGTATATTTTTGGACGATAGCTGTCATTTATAACTCTGCAGGTTTGTGAATTACAGTGCCCCTGAGCTCCTTTCTTCAACTCGCTTTCTTTTGAGCTGGCCGCAACACCGCAGGATGGCTTCAGGCCCTAATCTGGTTCCGGCACGGCACGCTGAGCCTTTGGTTAATTCCTCTTCCTGGTGGGAAATGAGAGTTAAATTTGCCCGTCCAGACACCTCCAGCTAGTCTCTCATTGGTTCTCGCTATTCCTGTTCATCTTCCGCAGAAATTGCAAACTGGGCCAAACAGGAGGTTAAAGGGACTGACTCTCCAAGTCGGGAGGGTGTTAGTAAAGCGTCTGGAATGTTGCACCCGAGTACCAGGGTACGAAAACTGAGACATATTTGAACACGTCTCCCGATCACATGGTTGATCATACTCTAGGTTCCACATGCATGTTTTAGCTGAAGGAAGAATACCTTAAACCTGGGTAGTTGAAACCCGTGGAATGGGTACCATGCAATATGACTTCAAAGGGTCTTCATTTGCTCACCGAACCTCTCCAATCCTATCACTGCTGCGTTTATGCCCCTGTACACATGCTTGATTCTCTTTCGGAGACATAGCAATCCATAGGTTTTAAGATACTTACTAGTCAGGTACATTCTTAGGCATTTAATATGTGGTGTTGAGTCCATTTCGTTGAGCAAGGAGTAGCTCTTGTCTATTCCATATTTGGCTTAAGGAACTTTATCTGTGCTCATTTCAATCTCTGGTTTTATGCAGCACCCCAACTCACCTTTACCCTTAAGCAAGCATAAGTTGGTTTTCTAAATTTGAGACCCTGTTCTGTTCTGTAATTCAGTTCCTGTGTAGCCAAGTTTACATTCCGTGTATTACTGATATCTTATGATGTTTCTTTTTCTGTGTGACTTATTTCAGTTAGAATCATCATACCTGAATCCACTCATTGTGCTGCTAAGGGCCTGATGACATAGATTTCATTGCTGAGTGATATTGCTTTGTAAGTAAATACCACAACTTCTTTATCCATTTTTCACTTTCTGCGATGTTGAACTTGTACTGTAAACGAGGTTCTTGTAAACAGAGGCGTCCCAAACTTTGGGGTGGCTGTGTCTTTTTGATTTTAATTTCCCTAAGCTATAGGACCATAAGTGGAAGTGCCCTAGGCTCTGTTGCTTTGTTTTTTAGATGTTTCAGGAAACACCATACACTTCTCCCGAGTGTCTGTTGGCAATTTACATCCCGCCCATCAGCATAACAAGGCTCCCAGTTCTCCATGGCCTGTCCTGCCTTTCTGGATTTTACACTTTTTTCAGATGGCCCTTTTGACCGGGGGGAAGTGAGACTTCATTGTAGTGCAGATTTCCTTTGCAAGCTTGCTTGGTTGGCCAAAAAGGGCGTATGCGTTTTTTCCTGAATATATTCAGGAAAAAACGCATACGCCCTTTTTGGCCAAGTGCATCATTGTGGACGTTCTGCCTCTTTTCCTATGCTTTCAATGCAATTCCAGTCTACCTCCTGAAATCGGTTTCCTGCAATTCTGCCCCGCTTTCAAGTCCTCTTGGCAGCCTTACTTCAGTATATTTTTGGACGATAGCTGTCATTTATAACTCTGCAGGTTTGTGAATTACAGTGCCCCTGAGCTCCTTTCTTCAACTCGCTTTCTTTTGAGCTGGCCGCAACACCGCAGGATGGCTTCAGGCCCTAATCTGGTTCCGGCACGGCACGCTGAGCCTTTGGTTAATTCCTCTTCCTGGTGGGAAATGAGAGTTAAATTTGCCCGTCCAGACACCTCCAGCTAGTCTCTCATTGGTTCTCGCTATTCCTGTTCATCTTCCGCAGAAATTGCAAACTGGGCCAAACAGGAGGTTAAAGGGACTGACTCTCCAAGTCGGGAGGGTGTTAGTAAAGCGTCTGGAATGTTGCACCCGAGTACCAGGGTACGAAAACTGAGACATATTTGAACACGTCTCCCGATCACATGGTTGATCATACTCTAGGTTCCACATGCATGTTTTAGCTGAAGGAAGAATACCTTAAACCTGGGTAGTTGAAACCCGTGGAATGGGTACCATGCAATATGACTTCAAAGGGTCTTCATTTGCTCACCGAACCTCTCCAATCCTATCACTGCTGCGTTTATGCCCCTGTACACATGCTTGATTCTCTTTCGGAGACATAGCAATCCATAGGTTTTAAGATACTTACTAGTCAGGTACATTCTTAGGCATTTAATATGCGGTGTTGAGTCCATTTCGTTGAGCAAGGAGTAGCTCTTGTCTATTCCATATTTGGCTTAAGGAACTTTATCTGTGCTCATTTCAATCTCTGGTTTTATGCAGCACCCCAACTCACCTTTCCCCTTAAGCAAGCATAAGTTGGTTTTCTAAATTTGAGACCCTGTTCTGTTCTGTAATTCAGTTCCTGTGTAGCCAAGTTTACATTCCGTGTATTACTGATATCTTATGATGTTTCTTTTTCTGTGTGACTTATTTCAGTTAGAATCATCATACCTGAATCCACTCATTGTGCTGCTAAGGGCCTGATGACATAGATTTCATTGCTGAGTGATATTGCTTTGTAAGTAAATACCACAACTTCTTTATCCATTTTTCACTTTCTGCGATGTTGAACTTGTACTGTAAACGAGGTTCTTGTAAACAGAGGCGTCCCAAACTTTGGGGTGGCTGTGTCTTTTTGATTTTAATTTCCCTAAGCTATAGGACCATAAGTGGAAGTGCCCTAGGCTCTGTTGCTTTGTTTTTTAGATGTTTCAGGAAACACCATACACTTCTCCCGAGTGTCTGTTGGCAATTTACATCCCGCCCATCAGCATAACAAGGCTCCCAGTTCTCCATGGCCTGTCCTGCCTTTCTGGATTTTACACTTTTTTCAGATGGCCCTTTTGACCGGGGGGAAGTGAGACTTCATTGTAGTGCAGATTTCCTTTGCAAGCTTGCTTGGTTGGCCAAAAAGGGCGTATGCGTTTTTTCCTGAATATATTCAGGAAAAAACGCATACGCCCTTTTTGGCCAAGTGCATCATTGTGGACGTTCTGCCTCTTTTCCTATGCTTTCAATGCAATTCCAGTCTGCCTCCTGAAATCGGTTTCCTGCAATTCTGCCCCGCTTTCAAGTCCTCTTGGCAGCCTTACTTCAGTATATTTTTGGACGATAGCTGTCATTTATAACTCTGCAGGTTTGTGAATTACAGTGCCCCTGAGCTCCTTTCTTCAACTCGCTTTCTTTTGAGCTGGCCGCAACACCGCAGGATGGCTTCAGGCCCTAATCTGGTTCCGGCACGGCACGCTGAGCCTTTGGTTAATTCCTCTTCCTGGTGGGAAATGAGAGTTAAATTTGCCCGTCCAGACACCTCCAGCTAGTCTCTCATTGGTTCTCGCTATTCCTGTTCATCTTCCGCAGAAATTGCAAACTGGGCCAAACAGGAGGTTAAAGGGACTGACTCTCCAAGTCGGGAGGGTGTTAGTAAAGCGTCTGGAATGTTGCACCCGAGTACCAGGGTACGAAAACTGAGACATATTTGAACACGTCTCCCGATCACATGGTTGATCATACTCTAGGTTCCACATGCATGTTTTAGCTGAAGGAAGAATACCTTAAACCTGGGTAGTTGAAACCCGTGGAATGGGTACCATGCAATATGACTTCAAAGGGTCTTCATTTGCTCACCGAACCTCTCCAATCCTATCACTGCTGCGTTTATGCCCCTGTACACATGCTTGATTCTCTTTCGGAGACATAGCAATCCATAGGTTTTAAGATACTTACTAGTCAGGTACATTCTTAGGCATTTAATATGCGGTGTTGAGTCCATTTCGTTGAGCAAGGAGTAGCTCTTGTCTATTCCATATTTGGCTTAAGGAACTTTATCTGTGCTCATTTCAATCTCTGGTTTTATGTAGCACCCCAACTCACCTTTACCCTTAAGCAAGCATAAGTTGGTTTTCTAAATTTGAGACCCTGTTCTGTTCTGTAATTCAGTTCCTGTGTAGCCAAGTTTACATTCCGTGTATT
>NW_027136190.1:0-88712 GCF_039906515.1 Pseudorca crassidens | reverse complement strand
GCCCTTTTGACCGGGGGGCACTGAGACTTCATTGTAGTGCAGATTTCCTTTGCAAGCTTGCTTGGTTGGCCAAAAAGTGCGTATGCGTTTTTTCCTGAATATATTCAGGAAAAAACGCATACGCCCTTTTTGGTCAAGTGCATCATTGTAGATGTTCTGCCTCTTTTCCTATGCTTTACATGCAATTCCACTCTACCTCCTGAAATCGGTTTCCTGCAATTCTGCCCCACTTTCAATTCTTCTTGGCAGCCTTACTTCAATATATTTTTGGATGATAGCTGTCATTTAGAACTCTGCAGGTTTGTGAATTACAGTGCCCCTGAGCTCCTTTCTTCAATTCGCTTTCTTGTGAGCTGGCCGCAACACCGCAGGATTGCTTCAGGCCTTAGTGTGGTTCCGGCATGGCACGCTTAGCCTTTGGATAATTCCACTTCCTACTGGGAAATGAGAGTTAAATTTGACCATCCAGACACCTCCAGCTTGTCTCTCATTGGTTCTCCCTATTCCTGTTCATTTTCCTCAGAAATTGCCAACTGGGCCAAACAGGAGGTTAAAGGCACTGAATCTCCAAGTGGGGAGAGTGTTAGTAAAGCGTCTGGAATGTTGCACCCGAGTACCAGGGGTCGAAAACTGAGACACATTTGAACACGTTTCCCGATCACACGGTGGATCATACTCTGGGTTCCACATGCATGTTTTAGCTGAAGGAAGAATCCCTTAAACCTGGAGAGTTGAGACGCATGGAATGTGTACCATGCAATATGACTTCAAAGGGTCTGCATTTGCTCACCGAACCTCACCAATCCTATCACTGCTGCATTTATTCCGCTGTACACACGCTTGATTCTCTTTCGGAGACATATAAATGCATAGGTTTTAAGATTCTTACTAGTCAGGTATATTCTTAGGCGTTTAATATGGGGTGTTGGGTCCACTTTGTTGAGCAAGCAGTAGCTCTTGTCTATTACATATTTGGCTTATGGAAAGGTATCTGTGTTAATTTCAATCTCTGGTTTTATGCAGCACCCCACCTCACCTTTCCCCTTAAGCAAGCATAAGTTAGTTTTCTACATTTGAGACCCTATTCTGTTTTGTAATTCAGTTCCTGTGTAGCCAAGTTTACATTCCGTGTATTAGTGATATCTTATGATGTTTCTTTTTCTCAGTGACTTATTTCACTTAGAATCATCGTAGCTGAATCCACTCATTATGCTGCTACGGGCCTCCTGACATAGATTTCATTGCTGAGTGATATTGCATTGTACATAAGTACCACAACTTCTTTATCCATTTTTCGCTTTCTGCGATATTGAACTAGTACCGTAAACGAGGTTCTTGTAAACAGAGCCGTCCCAAACTTTGGGGTGGCTGTGTCTTTTTGATTTTAATTTCCCTAAGCTATAGGACCATAAGTGGAAGTGCCCTAGGCTCTGTTGCTTTGTTTTTTAGATGTTTCAGGAAACACCATACACTTCTCCAGAGTGGCTGTTGGCAATTTACATCACGCTCATCAGCATAAGAAGGCTCCCAGTTCTCCATGGCCTGTCCTGCCTTTCTGGATTTTACACTTTTTTCAGATATCCCTTTTGACCGTGGAGCAGTGAGACTTCATTGTAGTGCAGATTTCCTCTGCAAGCTTGCTTGGTTGGCCAAAAAGGGCGTATGCGTTTTTTCCTGAATATATTCAGGAAAAAACGCATACGAACTTTTTGGCCAAGTGCATCATTGTGGACGTTCTGCCTCTTTTCCTATGCTTTACATGCAATTCCAGTCTACCTCCTGAAATCGGTTTCCTGCAATTCTGCCCCACATTCAAGTCCTCTTGGCAGCCTTACTTCAATAAATTTTTGGACGATAGCTGTCATTTAGAACTCTGCAGGTTTGTGAATGACAGTGCCCCTGAGCTTCTTTCTTCAACTCGCTTTTTTGTGAGCTGGCCGCAACACCGCAGGATTGCTTCAGGCCCTAGTGTGGTTCCGGCATATCTCACTGAGCCTTTGGTTAATTCCTCTTCCTGGTGGGAAATGAGAGTTAAATTTGCCCGTCCAGACACCTCCAGCTAGTCTCTCATTGGTTCTCCCTATTCCTGTTCATTTTCCGCAGAAATTGCAAACTGGGCCAAACAGGAGGTTAAAGGCACTGACTCTCCAAGTGGGGAGAGTGTTAGTAAAGTGTCTGGAAATTTGCACCCGAGTACCAGGGGACGAAAACTGAGACACATTGGAACACGTTTCCCGATCACACGGTGGATCATACTCTGGGTTCCAAATGCATGTTTACCTGAAGGAAGAATCCTTTAATCCAGCAGAGTTGAGAACCATGGAATGGGTACCATGCAATATGACTTCAAAGGGTCTGCATTTGCTCACCGAACCTCACCAATCCTATCACTGCTGCGTTTATGCCGCTGTACACACGCTTGATTCTCTTTCGGAGACATATAAATCCATAGGTTTTAAGATTCTTACTAGTCAGGTATATTCTTAGGCGTTTAATATGGGGTGTTGAGTCCACTTCGTTGAGCAAGCAGTAGCTCTTGTCTATTACATATTTGGCTTATGGAAAGGTATCTGTGCTAATTTCAATCTCTGGTTTTATGCAGCACCCCAACTCACCTTTCCCCTTAAGCAAGCATAAGTTGGTTTTCTACATTTGAGACCCTATTCTGTTTTGTACTTCAGTTCCTGTGTAGCCAAGTTTACATTCCGTGTATTAGTGATACCTTATGATGTTTCTTTTTCTGTTTGACTTATTTCTCTTAGAATCATCGCACCTAAATCCACTCATTATGCTGCTACTGGCCTGATGACATAGATTTCATTGCTGAGTGATATTGCATTGTACGTAAGTACCACAACTTCTTTATCCATTTTTCGCTTTCTGCGATATTGAACTTGTACCGTAAACGAGGTTCTTGTAAACAGAGCCATCCCAAACTTTGGGGTGGCTGTGTCTTTTTGATTTTAATTTCCCTAATCTATAGGACCATAAGTGGAAGTGCCCTAGGCTCTGTTGCTTTGTTTTTTAGATGTTTCAGGAAACACCATACACTTCTCCAGAGTGGCTGTTGGCAATTTACATCCCGCCCATCAGCATAACAAGGCTCCCAGTTCTCCATGGCCTGTCCTGCCTTTCTGGATTTTACACTTTTTTCAGATGGCCCTTTTGACCGGGGGGCAGTGAGACTTCATTGTAGTGCAGATTTCCTTTGCAAGCTTGCTTGGTTGGCCAAAAAGGGCGTATGCGTTTTTTCCTGAATATATTCAGGAAAAAACGCATACGCCCTTTTCGGCCAAGTGCATCATTGTGGACGTTCTGCCTCTTTTCCTATGCTTTACATGCAATTCCAGTCTACCTCCTGAAAACGGTTTCCTGCAATTCTGCCCCGCTTTCAAGTCCTCTTGGCAGCCTTACTTCAATATATTTTTGGACGATAGCTGTCCTTTAGAACTCTGCAGGTTTGTGAATTACAGTGCCCCTGAGCTACTTTCTTCAACTCGCTTTCTTGTGAGCTGGCCGCAACACCGCAGGATTGCTTCAGGCCCTAGTGTGGTTCCGGCACGGCTCGCTGAGCCTTTGGTTAATTCCTCTTCCTGGTGGGAAATGAGAGTTAAATTTGTCCGTCCAGACACCTCCAGCTAGTCTCTCATTGGTTCTCCCTATTCCTGTTCATTTTCCGCAGAAATTGCAAACTGGGCCAAACAGGAGTTTAAAGGTACTGACTCTCCAAGTGGGGAGAGTGTTAGTAAAGCATCTGGAATGTTGCACCCGAGTACCAGGGGACGAAAACTGAGACACATTAGAACACGTTTCCCGATCACATGGTGGATCATACTCTGGGTTCCACATGCATGTTTTAGCTGAAGGAAGAATCCCTTAAACCTGGAGAGTTGAGAACCATGGAATGGGTACCATGCAATATGACTTCAAAGGGTCTGCATTTGCTCACCGAACCTCACCAATCCTATCACTGCTGCGTTTATGCCGCTGTACACACGCTTGATTCTCTTTCGTAGACATATCAATCCATAGGTTTTAAGATTCTTACTAGTCAGGTATATTCTTAGGCGTTTAATATGGGGTGTTGAGTCCACTTCGTTGAGCAAGCAGTAGCTCTTGTCTATTACATATTTGGCTTATGGAAAGGTATCTGTGCTAATTTCAATCTGTGGTTTTATGCAGCACCCCAACTCACCTTTCCCCTTAAGCAAGCATAAGTTGGTGTTCTACATTTGAGACCCTATTCTGTTTTGTAATTCAGTTCCTGTGTAGCCAAGTTTACATTCCGTGTATTAGTGATATCTTATGATGTTTCTTTTTCTGTGTGACTTATTTCACTTAGAATCATCGTACCTGAATCCACTCATTATGCTGCTACTGGCCTGATGACATAGATTTCATTGCTGAGTGGTATTGCATTGTACGTAAGTACCACAACTTCTTTATCCATTTTTCGCTTTCTGCAATATTGAACTTGTACCGTAAATGAGGTTCTTGTAAACAGAGCCGTCCCAAACTTTGGGGTGGCTGTGTCTTTTTGATTTTAATTTCCCTAAGCTATAGGACCATAAGTGGAAGTGCCCTAGGCTCTCTTGCTTTGTTTTTTAGATGTTTCAGGAAACACCATACACTTCTCCAGAGTGGCTGTTGGCAATTTACATCATGCCCATCAGCATAACAAGGCTCCCAGTTCTCCATGGCCTGTCCTGCCTTTCTGGATTTTACACTTTTTTCAGATGGCCCTTTTGACCGGGGGGCAGTGAGACTTCATTGTAGTGCAGATTTCCTTTGCAAGCTTGCTTGGTTGGCCAAAAAGGGCGTATGCGTTTTTTCCTGAATATATTCAGGAATAAACGCATACGCCCTTTTTGGCCAAGTGCATCATTGTGGACGTTCTGCCTCTTTTCCTATGCTTTACATGCAATTCCAGTCTACCTCCTGAAATCGGTTTCCTGCAATTCTGCCCCGCTTTCAAGTCCTCTTGGCAGCCTTACTTCAATATATTTTTGGACGATAGCTGTCATTTAGAACTCTGCAGGTGTGTGAATTACAGGGCCCTTGAGCTCCTTTCTTCAACTCGCTTTCTTGTGAGCTGGCCACAACACCGCAGGATTGCTTCAGGCCCTAGTGTGGTTCCGGCATGGCTCGCTGAGCCTTTGGTTAATTCCTCTTCCTGTTGGGAAATGAGAGTTAAATTTGCCCGTCCAGACTCCTCCAGCTAGTCTCTCATTGGTTCTCCCTATTCCTGTTCATTTTCCGCAGAAATTGCAAACTGGGCCAAACAGGAGGTTAAAGGCACTGACTCTCCAAGTGGGGAGAGTGTTAGTAAATCGTCTGGAATGTTGCACCCGAGTACCAGGGGACGAAAACTGAGACACATTTGAACACGTTTCCCGATCACACGGTGGATTATCCTCTGGGTTCCACATGCATGTTTTAGCTGAAGGAAGAATCCCTTAAACCTGGAGAGTTGAGAACCATGGAATGGGTACCATGCAATATGACTTCAAAGGGTCTGCATTTGCTCACCGAACCTCACCAATCCTATCACTGCTGCATTTATGCCGCTGTACACACGCTTGATTCTCTTTCGAAGACATATAAATCCATAGGTTTTAAGATTCTTACTAGTCAGGTATATTCTTAGGCGTTTAATATGGGGTGTTGAGTCCACTTCGTTGAGCAAGCAGTAGCTCTTGGCTATTACATATTTGGCTTATGGAAAGGTATCTGTGCTAATTTCAATCTCTGGTTTTATGCAGCACCCCAACTCACCTTTCCCCTTAAGCAAGCATAAGTTGGTTTTCTACATTTGAGACCCTATTCTGTTTTGTAATTCAGTTCCTGTGTAGCCAAGTTTACATTCCGTGTATTAGTGATATCTTATGATGTTTCTTTTTCTGTGTGACTTATTTCACTTAGAATCATCGTACCTGAATCCACTCATTATGCTGCTATGGGCCTGATGACAGAGATTTCATTGCTGAGTGATATTGCATTGTACGTTAGTACCACAACTTCTTTATCCATTTTTCGCTTTCTGCGATATTGAACTTGTACCGGAAACGAGGTTCTTGTAAACAGAGCCGTCCCAAACTTTGGGGTGGCTGTGTCTTTTTGATTTTAATTTCCCTAAGCTATAGGACCATAAGTGGAAGTGCCCTAGGCTCTGTTGCTTTGTTTTTTAGATGTTTCAGGAAACACCATACACTTCTCCAGAGTGGCTGTTGGCAATTTACATCACGCCCATCAGCATAACAAGGCTCCCAGTTCTCCATGGCCTGTCCTGCCTTTCTGGATTTTACACTTTTTTCAGATGGCCCTTTTGACCGGGGGGCAGTGAGACTTCATTGTAGTGCAGATTTCCTTTGCAAGCTTTCTTGGTTGGCCAAAAAGGGCGTATGCGTTTTTTCCTGAATATATTCAGGAAAAAACGCATACGCCCTTTTTGGCCAAGTGCATCATTGTGGACGTTCTGCCTCTTTTCCTATGCTTTACGTGCAATTCCAGTCTACCTCCTGAAATCGGTTTCCTGCAATTCTGCCCCGCTTTCAAGTCCTCTTGGCAGCCTTACTTCAATATATTTTTGGACGATAGCTGTCATTTAGAACTCTGCAGGTGTGTGAATTACAGGGCCCTTGAGCTCCTTTCTTCAACTCGCTTTCTTGTGAGCTGGCCGCAACACCGCAGGATTGCTTCAGGCCCTAGTGTGATTCCGGCATGGCTCGCTGAGCCTTTGGTTAATTCCTCTTCCTGTTGGGAAATGAGAGTTAAATTTGCCCGTCCAGACTCCTCCAGCTAGTCTCTCATTGGTTCTCCCTATTCCTGTTCATTTTCCGCAGAAATTGCAAACTGGGCCAAACAGGAGGTTAAAGGCACTGACTCTCCAAGTGGGGAGAGTGTTAGTAAAGCGTCTGGAATGTTGCACCCGAGTACCAGGGGACGAAAACTGAGACACATTTGAACACGTTTCCCGATCACACGGTGGATCATCCTCTGGGTTCCACATGCATGTTTTAGCTGAAGGAAGAATCCCTTAAACCTGGAGAGTTGAGACCCATGGAATGGGTACCATGCAATATGACTTCAAAGGGTCTGCATTTGCTCACTGAACCTCACCAATCCTATCACTGCTGCGTTTATGCCGCTGTACACATGCTTGATTCTCTTTCGGAGACATATAAATCCATAGGTGTTAAGTTTCTTACTAGTCAAGTATATTCTTAGGCGTTTAATATGGGGTGTTGTGTCCACTTCGTTGAGCAAGCAGTAGCTCTTGGCTATTACATATTTGGCTTATGGAAAGGTATCTGTGCTAATTTCAATCTCTGGTTTTATGCAGCACCCCAACTCACCTTTCCCCTTAAGCAAGCATAAGTTGGTTTTCTACATTTGAGACCCTATTCTGTTTTGTAATTCAGTTCCTGTGTAGCCAAGTTTACATTCCGTGTATTAGTGATATCTTATGATGTTTCTTTTTCTGTGTGACTTATTTCACTTAGAATCATCGTACCTGAATCCACTCATTATGCTGCTATGGGCCTGATGACAGAGATTTCATTGCTGAGTGATATTGCATTGTACGTTAGTACCACAACTTCTTTATCCATTTTTCGCTTTCTGCAATATTGAACTTGTACCGGAAATGAGGTCCTTGTAAACAGAGCCGTCCCAAACTTTGGGGTGGCTGTGTCTTTTTGATTTTAATTTCCCTAAGCTATAGGACCATAAGTGGAAGTGCCCTAGTCTCTGTTGCTTTGTTTTTTAGATGTTTCAGGAAACACCATACACTTCTCCAGAGTGGCTGTTGGCAATTTACATCACGCCCATCAGCATAACAAGGCTCCCAGTTCTCCATGGCCTGTCCTGCCTTTCTGGATTTTACACTTTTTTCAGATGTCCCTTTTGACCGGGGGGCAGTGAGACTTCATTGTAGTGCAGATTTCCTTTGCAAGCTTGCTTGGTTGGCCAAAAAGGGCGTATGCGTTTTTTCCTGAATATATTCAGGAAAAAACGCATACGCCCTTTTTGGCCAAGTGCATCATTGTGGACGTTCTGCCTCTTTTTCTATGTTTTACATGCAATTCCAGTCTACCTCCTGAAATCGGTTTCCTGCAATTCTGCCCCGCTTTCAAGTCCTCTTGGCAGCCTTACTTCAATATATTTTTGGACGATAGCTGTCATTTAGAACTCTGCAGGTGTGTGAGTTACAGGGCCCGTGAGCTCCTTTCTTCAACTCGCTTTCTTGTGAGCTGGCCGCAACACCGCAGGATTGCTTCAGGCCCTAGTGTGGTTCCGGCATGGCTCGCTGAGCCTTTGGTTAATTCCTCTTCTTGGTGGGAAATGAGAGTTAAATTTACCTGTCCAGACACCTCCAGCTAGTCTCTCATTGGTTCTCTCTATTCCTGTTCATTTTCCGCAGAAATTGCAAACTGGGCCAAACAGGAGGTTAAAGGCACTGACTCTCCAAGTGGGGAGAGTGTTAGTAAAGCGTCTGGAATGTTGCACCCGAGTACCAGGGGACGAAAACTGAGACACATTTGAACACGTTTCCCGATCACATGGTAGATCATCCTCTGGGTTCCACATGCATGTTTTAGCTGAAGGAAGAATCCCTTAAACCTGGAGAGTTGAGAACCATGGAATGGGTACCATGCAATATGACTTCAAAGGGTCTGCGTTTGCTCACTGAACCTCACCAATCCTATCACTGCTGCGTTTATGCCGCTGTACACATGCTTGATTCTCTTTCGGAGACATATAAATCCATAGGTTTTAAGTTTCTTACTAGTCAAGTATATTCTTAGGCGTTTAATATGGGGTGTTGTGTCCACTTCGTTGAGCAAGCAGTAGCTCTTGGCTATTACATATTTGGCTTATGGAAAGGTATCTGTGCTAATTTCAATCTCTGGTTTTATGCAGCACCCCAACTCACCTTTCCCCTTAAGCAAGCATAAGTTGGTTTTCTACATTTGAGACCCTATTCTGTTTTGTAATTCAGTTCCTGTGTAGCCAAGTTTACATTCCGTGTATTAGTGATATCTTATGATGTTTCTTTTTCTGTGTGACTTATTTCACTTAGAATCATCGTACCTGAATCCACTCATTATGCTGCTATGGGCCTGATGACAGAGATTTCATTGCTGAGTGATATTGCATTGTACGTTAGTACCACAACTTCTTTATCCATTTTTCGCTTTCTGCGATATTGAACTTGTACCGGAAACGAGGTTCTTGTAAACAGAGCCGTCCCAAACTTTGGGGTGGCTGTGTCTTTTTGATTTTAATTTCCCTAAGCTATAGGACCATAAGTGGAAGTGCCCTAGGCTGTGTTGCTTTGTTTTTTAGATGTTTCAGGAAACACCATACACTTCTCCAGAGTGGCTGTTGGCAATTTACATCCCGCCCATCAGCATAACAAGGCTCCCAGTTCTCCATGGCCTGACCTGCCTTTCTGGATTTTACACTTTTTTCAGATGGCCCTTTTGACCGGGGGGCAGTGAGACTTCATTGTAGTGCAGATTTCCTTTGCAAGCTTGCTTGGTTGGCCAAAAAGGGCGTATGCGTTTTTTCCTGAATATATTCAGGAAAAAACGCATACGCCCTTTTTGGCCAAGTGCATCATTGTGGACGTTCTGCCTCTTTTCCTATGCTTTACATGCAATTCCAGTCTACCTCCTGAAATCGGTTTCCTGCAATTCTGCCCCACTTTCAAGTCCTCTTGGCAGCCTTACTTCAATATATTTTTGGACGATAGCTGTCATTTAGAACTCTGCAGGTGTGTGAATTACAGGGCCCCTGAGCTCCTTTCTTCAACTCGCTTTCTTGTGAGCTGGCCGCAACACCGCAGGATTGCTTCAGGCCCTAGTGTGGTTCCGGCATGGCTCGCTGAGCCTTTGGTTAATTCCTCTTCTTGGTGGGAAATGAGAGTTAAATTTACCCATCCAGACACCTCCAGCTAGTCTCTCGTTGGTTCTCCCTATTCCTGTTCATTTTCCGCAGAAATTGCAAACTGGGTCAAACAGGAGGTTTAAGGCACTGACTCTCCAAGTGGGGAGAGTGTTAGTAAAGCGTCTGGAATGTTGCACCCGAGTACCAGGGGACGAAAACTGAGACACATTTGAACATGTTTCCCGATCACACGGTGGATCATCCTCTGGGTTCCACATGCATGTTTTAGCTGAATGAAGAATCCCTTAAACCTGGAGAGTTGAGAACCATGGAATGGGTACCATGCAATATGATTTCAAAGGGTCTGCATTTGCTCACCGAACCTCACCAATCCTATCACTGCTGCGTTTATGCCGCTGTACACATGCTTGATTCTCTTTCAGAGACATATAAATCCATAGGTTTTAAGATTCTTACTAGTCAGGTATATTCTTAGGCGTTTAATATGGGGTGTTGAGTCCACTTCGTTGAGCAAGCAGTAGCTCTTGTCTATTACATATTTGTCTTATGGAAAGGTATCTGTGTTAATTTCAATCTCTGGTTTTATGCAGCACCCCAACTCACCTTTCCCCTTAAGCAAGCATTAGTTGGTTTTCTGCATTTGAGACCGTGTTCTGTTTTGTAATTCAGTTCCTGTGTAGCCAAGCTTACATTCCGTGTATTAGTGATATCTTATGATGTTTCTTTTTCTGTGTGACTTATTTCACTTAGAATCATCGTACCTGAATCCACTCATTATCCTGCTATGGCCCTGATGACATAGATTTCATTGCTGAGTGATATTGCATTGTACGTAAGTACCACAACTTCTTTATCCATTTTTCGCTTTCTGCGATATTGAACTTGTACCGTAAACGAGGTTCTTGTAAACAGAGCCGTCCCAAACTTTGGGGTGGCTGTGTCTTTTTGATTTTAATTTCCCTAATCTATAGGACCATAAGTGGAAGTGCCCTAGGCTCTGTTGCTTTGTTTTTTAGATGTTTCAGGAAACACCATACACTTCTCCAGAGTGGCTGTTGGCAATTTACATCCCGCCCATCAGTCTAACTAGGCTCCCAGTTCTCCATGGCCTGTCCTGCCTTTATGGATTTTACACTTTTTTCAGATGGCCCTTTTGACCGGGGGGCAGTGAGACTTCATTGTAGTTCAGATTTCCTTTGCAAGCTTGCTTGGTTGGCCAAAAAGTGCATATGAGTTTTTTCCTGAGTATATTCAGGAAAAAACGCATACGGCCTTTTTGGCCAAGTGCATCATTGTGGACGTTCTGCCTCTTTTCCTATGCTTTACATGCAATTCCAGTCTACCTCCTGAAATCGGTTTCCTGCAATTCTGCCCCGCTTTCAAGTCCTCTTGGCAGCCTTACTTCAATATATTTTTGGATGATAGCTGTCATTTATAACTCTGCAGGTGTGTGAATTACTGGGCCCCTGAGCTCCTTTCTTCAACTCGCTTTCTTGTGAGCTGGCCGCAACACCGCATGATTGCTTCAGGCCCTAGTGTGGTTCTGGCATGGCTCGCTGAGCCTTTGGTTAATTCCTCTTCCTGTTGGGAAATGAGAGTTAAATTTGCCCGTCCAGACTCCTCCAGCTAGTCTCTCATTGGTTCTCCCTATTCCTGTTCATTTTCCGCAGAAATTGCAAACTGGGCCAAACAGGAGGTTAAAGGCACTGACTCTCCAAGTGGGGAGAGTGTTAGTAAAGCATCTGGAATGTTGCACCCGAGTACCAGGGGACGAAAACTGAGACACATTTCAATACGTTTCCCGATCACACGGTGGATCATCCTCTGGGTTCCACATGCATGTTTTAGCTGAAGGAAGAATCCCTTAAACCTGGAGAGTTGAGAACCATGGAATGGGTACCATGCAATATGACTTCAAAGGGTCTGCATTTGCTCACCGAACCTCACCAATCCTATCACTGCTGCGTTTATGCCGCTGTACACACGCTTGATTCTCTTTCGGAGACTTATAAATCCATAGGTTTTAAGATTCTTACTAGTCAGGTATATTCTTAGGTGTTTAATATGGGATGTTGAGTCCACTTCGTTGAGCAAGCAGTAGCTCTTGTCTATTACATATTTGGCTTATGGAAAGGTATCTGTGCTAATTTCAATCTCTGGTTTTATGCAGCACCCCAACTCACCTTTCCCCTTAAGCAAGCATAAGTTGGTTTTCTACATTTGAGACCCTATTCTGTTTTGTAATTCAGTTCCTGTGTAGCCAAGTTTACATTCCGTGTATTAGTGATATCTTATGATGTTTCTTTTTCTGTGTGACTTATTTCACTTAGAATCATCGTACCTGAATCCACTCATTATGCTGCTACTGGCCTGATGACATAGATTTCATTGCTGAGTGATATTGCATTGTACGTTAGTACCACAACTTCTTTATCCATTTTTCGCTTTCTGCGATATTGAACTTGTACCGGAAACGAGGTTCTTGTAAACAGAGCCGTCCCAAACTTTGGGGTGGCTGTGTCTTTTTGATTTTAATTTCCCTAATCTATAGGACCATAAGTGGAAGTGCCCTAGGCTCTGTTGCTTTGTTTTTTAGATGTTTCAGGAAACACCATACACTTCTCCAGAGTGGCTGTTGGCAATTTACATCCCGCCCATCAGCATAACAAGGCTCCCAGTTCTCTATGGGCTGTCCTGCCTTTCTGGATTTTACAGTTTTTTCAGATGTCCCTTTTGACCGGGGGGCAGTGAGACTTCATTGTAGTGCAGATTTCCTTTGCAAGCTTGCTTGGTTGCCCAAAAAGGGCGTATGCGTTTTTTCCTGAATATATTCAGGAAAAAACGCATACGCCCTTTTTGGCCAAGTGCATCATTGTGGACGTTCTGCCTCTTTTCCTATTCTTTACATGCAATTCCAGTCTACCTCCTGAAATCGGTTTCCTGCAATTCTGCCCCGCTTTCAAGTCCTCTTGGCAGCCTTACTTCAATATATTTTTGGACGATAGCTGTCATTTAGAACTCTGCAGGTGTGTGAATTACAGGGCCCCTGAGCTCCTTTCTTCAACTCGCTTTCTTGTGAGCTGGCCGCAACACCGCAGGATTGCTTCAGGCCCTAGTGTGGTTCCGGCATGGCTCGCTGAGCCTTTGGTTAATTCCTCTTCTTGGTGGGAAATGAGAGTTAAATTTACCTGTCCAGACACCTCCAGCTAGTCTCTCATTGGTTCTCCCTATTCCTGTTCATTTTCCGCAGAAATTGCAAACTGGGCCAAACAGGAGGTTAAAGGCACTGACTCTCCAAGTGGGGAGAGTGTTAGTAAAGCATCTGGAATGTTGCACCCGAGTACCAGGGGACGAAAACTGAGACACATTTGAACACGTTTCCCGATCACACGGTAGATCATCCTCTGGGTTCCACATGCATGTTTTAGCTGAAGGAAGAATCCCTTAAACCTGGAGATTTGAGACCCATGGAATGGGTACCATGCAATATGACTTCAAAGGGTCTGCATTTGCTCACCGAACCTCACCAATCCTATCACTGCTGCGTTTATGCCGCTGTACACACGCTTGATTCTCTTTCGGAGACTTATAAATCCATAGGTTTTAAGATTCTTACTAGTCAGGTATATTCTTAGGTGTTTAATATGGGATGTTGAGTCCACTTCATTGAGCAAGCAGTAGCTCATGTCTATTACATATTTGGCTTATGGAAAGGTATCTGTGCTAATTTCAATCTCTGGTTTTATGCAGCACCCCAACTCACCTTTCCCCTTAAGCAAGCATAAGTTGGTTTTCTACATTTGAGACCCTATTCTGTTTTGTAATTCAGTTCCTGTGTAGCCAAGTTTACATTCCGTGTATTAGTGATATCTTATGATGTTTCTTTTTCTGTGTGACTTATTTCACTTAGAATCATCGTACCTGAATCCACTCATTATGCTGCTCCTGGCCTGATGACATAGATTTCATTGCTGAGTGATATTGCCTTGTACGTTAGTACCACAACTTCTTTATCCATTTTTCACTTTCTGTGATATTGAACTCTTACCGTAAACGAGGTTCTTGTAAACAGAGCCGTCCCAAACTTTGGGGTGGCTGTGTCTTTTTGATTTTAATTTCCCTAAGCTATAGGACCATAAGTGGAAGTGCCCTAGACTCTGTTGCTTTGTTTTTTAGATGTTTCAGGAAACACCATACACTTCTCCAGAGTGGCTGTTGGCAATTTACATCCCGCCCATCAGCATAACAAGGCTCCCAGTTCTCCATGGCCTGTCCTGCCTTTCTGGATTTTACACTTTTTTCAGATGGCCCTTTTGACCGGGGGGCAGTGAGACTTCATTGTAGTGCAGATTTCCTTTGCAAGCTTGCTTGGTTGGCCAAAAAGGGCGTATGCGTTTTTTCCTGAATATATTCAGGAAAAAACGCATACGCCCTTTTTGGCCAAGTGCATCATTGTGGACGTTCTGCCTCTTTTCCTATGCTTTACATGCAATTCCAGTCTACCTCCTGAAATCGGTTTCCTGCAATTCTGCCCCGCTTTCAAGTCCTCTTGGCAGCCTTACTTCAATATATTTTTGGACGATAGCTGTCATTTAGAACTCTGCAGGTGTGTGAATTACAGGGCCCCTGAGCTCCTTTCTTCAACTCGCTTTCTTGTGAGCTGGCCGCAACACCGCAGGATTGCTTCAGGCCCTAGTGTGGTTCCGGCATGGCTCGCTGAGCCTTTGGTTAATTCCTCTTCCTGTTGGGAAATGAGAGTTAAATTTGCCCGTCCAGACTCCTCCAGCTAGTCTCTCATTGGTTCTCCCTATTCCTGTTCATTTTCCGCAGAAATTGCAAACTGGGCCAAACAGGAGGTTAAAGGCACTGACTCTCCAAGTGGGGAGAGTGTTAGTAAAGCGTCTGGAATGTTGCACCCGAGTACCAGGGGACGAAAACTGAGACACATTTGAACACGTTTCCCGATCACACGGTGGATCATCCTCTGGGTTCCACATGCATGTTTTAGCTGAAGGAAGAATCCCTTAAACCTGGAGAGTTGAGAACCATGGAATGGGTACCATGCAATATGACTTCAAAGGGTCTGCATTTGCTCACCGAACCTCACCAATCCTATCACTGCTGCGTTTATGCCACTGTACACACGCTTGATTCTCTTTCGAAGACATATAAATCCATAGGTTTTAAGATTCTTACTAGTCAGGTATATTCTTAGGCGTTTAATATGGGGTGTTGAGTCCACTTCGTTGAGCAAGCAGTAGCTCTTGTCTATTACATATTTGGCTTATGGAAAGGTATCTGTGGTAATTTCAATCTCTGGTTTTATGCAGCACCCCAACTCACCTTTCCCCTTAAGCAAGCATAAGTTGGTTTTCTACATTTGAGACCCTATTCTGGTTTGTAATTCAGTTCCTGTGTAGCCAAGTTTACATTCCGTGTATTAGTGATATCTTATGATGTTTCTTTTTCTGTGTGACTTATTTCACTTAGAATCATCGTACCTGAATCCACTCATTATGCTGCTACTGGCCTGATGACATAGATTTCATTGCTGAGTGATATTGCATTGTACGTAAGTACCACAACTTCTTTATCCATTTTTCGCATTCTGCGATATTGAACTTGTACCGTAAACGAGGTTCTTGTAAACAGAGCCGTCCCAAACTTACTGGTGGCTGTGTCTTTTTGATTTTAATTTCCCTAATCTATAGGACCATAAGTGGAAGTGCCCTAGGCTCTGTTGCTTTGTTTTTTAGATGTTTCAGGAAACACCATACACTTCTCCAGAGTGGCTGTTGGCAATTTACATCCCGCCCATCAGTCTAACTAGGCTCCCAGTTCTCCATGGCCTGTCCTGCCTTTATGGATTTTACACTTTTTTCAGATGGCCCTTTTGACCGGGGGGCAGTGAGACTTCATTGTAGTTCAGATTTCCTTTGCAAGCTTGCTTGGTTGGCCAAAAAGTGCATATGAGTTTTTTCCTGAGTATATTCAGGAAAAAACGCATACGGCCTTTTTGGCCAAGTGCATCATTGTGGACGTTCTGCCTCTTTTCCTATGCTTTACATGCAATTCCAGTCTACCTCCTGAAATCGGTTTCCTGCAATTCTGCCCCGCTTTCAAGTCCTCTTGGCAGCCTTACTTCAATATATTTTTGGATGATAGCTGTCATTTATAACTCTGCAGGTGTGTGAATTACTGGGCCCCTGAGCTCCTTTCTTCAACTCGCTTTCTTGTGAGCTGGCCGCAACACCGCAGGATTGCTTCAGGCCCTAGTGTGGTTCTGGCATGGCTCGCTGAGCCTTTGGTTAATTCCTCTTCCTGTTGGGAAATGAGAGTTAAATTTGCCCGTCCAGACTCCTCCAGCTAGTCTCTCATTGGTTCTCCCTATTCCTGTTCATTTTCCGCAGAAATTGCAAACTGGGCCAAACAGGAGGTTAAAGGCACTGACTCTCCAAGTGGGGAGAGTGTTAGTAAAGCATCTGGAATGTTGCACCCGAGTACCAGGGGACGAAAACTGAGACACATTTCAATACGTTTCCCGATCACACGGTGGATCATCCTCTGGGTTCCACATGCATGTTTTAGCTGAAGGAAGAATCCCTTAAACCTGGAGAGTTGAGAACCATGGAATGGGTACCATGCAATATGACTTCAAAGGGTCTGCATTTGCTCACCGAACCTCACCAATCCTATCACTGCTGCGTTTATGCCGCTGTACACACGCTTGATTCTCTTTCGGAGACTTATAAATCCATAGGTTTTAAGATTCTTACTAGTCAGGTATATTCTTAGGTGTTTAATATGGGATGTTGAGTCCACTTCGTTGAGCAAGCAGTAGCTCTTGTCTATTACATATTTGGCTTATGGAAAGGTATCTGTGCTAATTTCAATCTCTGGTTTTATGCAGCACCCCAACTCACCTTTCCCCTTAAGCAAGCATAAGTTGGTTTTCTACATTTGAGACCCTATTCTGTTTTGTAATTCAGTTCCTGTGTAGCCAAGTTTACATTCCGTGTATTAGTGATATCTTATGATGTTTCTTTTTCTGTGTGACTTATTTCACTTAGAATCATCGTACCTGAATCCACTCATTATCCTGCTATGGGCCTGATGACATAGATTTCATTGCTGAGTGATATTGCATTGTACGTTAGTACCACAACATCTTTATCCATTTTTCGCTTTCTCTGATATTGAACTTGTACCGTAAATGAGGTTCTTGTAAACAGAGCCGTCCCAAATTTTGTGGTGGCTGTGTCTGTTTGATTTTAATTTCCCTAAGCTATAGGACCATAAGTGGAAGTACCCTAGGCTCTGTTGCTTTGTTTTTTAGATGTTTCAGGAAACACCATACACTTCTCCAGAGTGGCTGTTGGCAATTTACATCACGCCCATCAGCATAACCAGGCTCCCAGTTCTCCATGGCCTGTCCTGCCTTTCTGGATTTTACACTTTTTTCAGATGGCCCTTTTGACCGGGGGGCAGTGAGACTTCATTGTAGTGCAGATTTCCTTTGCAAGCTTGCTTGGTTGGCCAAAAAGGGCGTATGCGTTTTTTCCTGAATATATTCAGGAAAAAACGCATACGCCCTTTTTGGCCAAGTGCATCATTGTGGACGTTCTGCCTCTTTTCCTATGCTTTACATGCAATTCCAGTCTACCTCCTGAAATCGGTTTCCTGCAATTCTGCCCCGCTTTCAAGTCCTCTTGGCAGCCTTACTTCAATATATTTTTGGACGATAGCTGTCATTTAGAACTGTGCAGGTGTATGAATTACAGGGCCCCTGAGCTCCTTTCTTCAACTCGCTTTCTTGTGAGCTGGCCGCAACACCACAGGATTGCTTCAGGCCCTAGTGTGGTTCCGGCATGGCTCGCTGAGCCTTTGGTTAATTCCTCTTCCTGTTGGGAAATGAGAGTTAAATTTGCCCGTCCAGACTCCTCCAGCTAGTCTCTCATTGGTTCTCCCTATTCCTGTTTATTTTCCGCAGAAATTGCAAACTGGGCCAAACAGGAGGTTAAAGGCACTGACTCTCCAAGTGGGGAGAGTGTTAGTAAAGCGTCTGGAATGTGGCACCCGAGTACCAGGGGACGAAAACTGAGACACATTTGAACACGTTTCCCGATCACATGGTGGATCATACTCTGGGTTCCACATGCATGTTTTAGCTGAAGGAAGAATCCCTTAAACCTGGAGAGTTGAGACCCATGGAATGGGTACCATGAAATATGACTTCAAAGGGTCTGCGTTTGCTCACCGAACCTCACCAATCCTATCACTGCTGAGTTTATGCCGCTGTACACACGCTGGTTTCTCTTTCGGAGACATATAAATCCATAGGTTTTAAGATTCTTACTAGTCAGGTATATTCTTAGGCGTTTAATATGGGGTGTTGGGTCCACTTCGTTGAGCAAGGAGTAGCTCTTGTTTATTACATATTTGGCTTATGGAACGGTATCTGTGCTAATTTCTATCTCTGGTTTTATGCACCACCCCAACTCACCTTTCCCCTTAAGCAAGCATAAGTTGGTTTTCTACATTTGAGACCCTGTTCTGTTTTGTAATTCAGTTCCTGTGTAGCCAAGTTTACATTCCATGTATTAGTGATACCTTATGATGTTTCTTTTTCTGTGTGACTTATTTCACTTAGAATTATCGTACCTGAATCCACTCATTATGCTGCTACTGGCCTGATGACATAGATTTCATTGCTGAGTGATATTGCAGTGTACGTAAGTACCACAACTTCTTTATCCATTTTTCGCTTTCTGTGATATTGAACTTGTACCGTAAACAAGGTTCTTGTAAACAGAGACGACCCAAACTTTGGGGTGGCTGTGTCTTTTTGATTTCAATTTCCCTAAGCTATAGGACCATAAGTGGAAGTGCCCTAGGCTCTGTTGCTTTTTTTTTTATATGCTTCAGGAAACACCATACACTTCTCCAGAGTGGCTGTTGGTAATTTACATCCCGCCCATCAGCATAACAATGTTCCCAGTTCTCCATGGCCTGTCCTGCCTTTCTGGATTTTACACTTTTTTCAGATGGCCCTTTTGACCGGGGGGCAGTGAGACTTCATTGTAGTGCAGATTCACCTTGCAAGCTTGCTTGGTTGGCCAAAAAGGTCGTATGGGTTTCTTCCTGAATATATTCAGGAAAAAACGCATACGCCCTTTTTGGCCAAGTGCATCATTGTGGACGTTCTGCCTCTTTTCCTATGCTTTACATGAAATTCCTGTCTACCTCCTGAAATCGGTTTCCTGCAATTCTGCCCAACTTTCAGGTCCTCTTGGCTGCCTTACTTCAATATATTTTTTGACGATAGCTGTCATTTATAACTCTGCAGGTTTGTGAATTACAGTGCCCCTGAGCTCCTTTCTTCAACTCGTTTTCTTGTGAGCTGGCCGCAACACCGCAGGATTGCTTCAGGCCCTAGTGTGGTTCCGGCATGGCACGCTGAGCCTTTGGTTAATTCCTCTTCTTGGTGGGAAATGAGAGTTAAATTTGCCCGTCCAGACACCTCCAGCTAGTCTCTCATTGGTTCTCCCTATTCCTGTTCATTTTCCGCAGAAATTGCAAACTGGGCCAAACAGGAGGTTAAAGGCACTGACTCTCCAAGTGGGGAGAGTGTTAGTAAAGCGTCTGGAATGTTGCACCCAAGTACCAGGGGACGAAAACTGAGACACATTTGAACACGTTTCCCAATCACACGGTGGATCATCCTCTGGGTTCCACATGCATGTTTTAGCTGAAGGAAGAATCCCTTAAACCTGGAGAGTTGAGAACCATGGAATGGGTACCATGCAATATGACTTCAAAGGGTCTGCATTTGCTCACCAAACCTCACCAATCCTATCACTGCTGCGTTTATGCCGCTGTACACATGCTTGATTCTCTTTCGGAGACTTATAAATCCATAGGTTTTAAGATTCTTACTAGTCAGGTATATTCTTAGGTTTTTAATATGGGATGTTGAGTCCACTTCGTTGAGCAAGCAGTAGCTCTTGTCTATTACATATTTGGCTTATGGAAAGGTATGTGTGCTAATTTCAATCTCTGGTTTTATGCAGCACCCCAACTCACCTTTCCCCTTAAGCAAGCATAAGTTGGTTTTCTACATTTGAGACCCTATTCTGTTTTGTAATTCAGTTCCTGTGTAGCCAAGTTTACATTCCGTGTATTAGTGATATCTTATGATGTTTCTTTTTCTGTGTGACTTATTTCACTTAGAATCAACGTACCTGAATCCACTCATTATGCTGCTACTGGCCTGATGACATAGATTTCATTGCTGAGTGATATTGCATTGTACGTTAGTACCACAACTTCTTTATCCATTTTTCGCTTTCTGTGATATTGAACTCTTACCGTAAACGAGGTTCTTGTAAACAGAGCCATCCCAAATTTTGTGGTGGCTGTGTCTGTTTGATTTTAATTTCCCTAAGCTATAGGACCATAAGTGGAAGTACCCTAGGCTCTGTTGCTTTGTTTTTTAGATGTTTCAGGAAACACCATACACTTCTGCAGAGTGGCTGTTGGCAATTTACATCCCGCCCATCAGCCTAACTAGGCTCCCAGTTCTCCATGGCCTGTCCTGCCTTTCTGGATTTTACACTTTTTTCAGATGGCCCTTTTGACCGGGGGGCAGTGAGACTTCATTGTAGTGCAGATTTCCTTTGCAAGCTTGCTTGGTTGGCCAAAAAGGGCGTATGCGTTTTTTCCTGAATATATTCAGGAAAAAACGCATACGCCCTTTTTGGCCAAGTGCATCATTGTGGACGTTCTGCCTCTTTTCCTATGCTTTACATGCAATTCTAGTCTACCTCCTGAAATCGGTTTCCTGCAATTCTGCCCCGCTTTCAAGTCCTCTTGGCAGCCTTACTTCAATATATTTTTGGACGATAGCTGTCATTTAGAACTGTGCAGGTGTATGAATTACAGGGCCCCTGAGCTCCTTTCTTCAACTCGCTTTCTTGTGAGCTGGCCGCAACACCGCAGGATTGCTTCAAGCCCTAGTGTGGTTCCGGCATGGCTCGCTGAGCCTTTGGTTAATTCCTCTTCCTGTTGGGAAATGAGAGTTAAATTTGCCCGTCCAGACTCCTCCAGCTAGTCTCTCATTGGTTCTCCCTATTCCTGTTCATTTTCCGCAGAAATTGCAAACTGGGCCAAACAGGAGGTTAAAGGCACTGACTCTCCAAGTGGGGAGAGTGTTAGTAAAGCGTCTGGAATGTTGCACCCGAGTACCAGGGGACGAAAACTGAGACACATTTGAACACGTTTCCCGATCACATGGTGGATCATACTCTGGGTTCCACATGCATGTTTTAGCTGAAGGAAGAATCCCTTACACCTGGAGAGTTGAGACCCATGGAATGGGTACCATGCAATATGACTTCAAAGGGTCTACATTTGCTCACCAAACCTCACCAATCCTATCACTGCTGCGTTTATGCCGCTGTACACATGCTTGATTCTCTTTCGGAGACTTATAAATCCATAGGTTTTAAGATTCTTACTAGTCAGGTATATTCTTAGGTTTTTAATATGGGATGTTGAGTCCACTTCGTTGAGCAAGCAGTAGCTCTTGTCTATTACATATTTGGCTTATGGAAAGGTATGTGTGCTAATTTCAATCTCTGGTTTTATGCACCACCCCAACTCACCTTTCCCCTTAAGCAAGCATAAGTTGGTTTTCTACATTTGAGACCCTGTTCTGTTTTGTAATTCAGTTCCTGTGTAGCCAAGTTTACATTCCATGTATTAGTGATACCTTATGATGTTTCTTTTTCTGTGTGACTTATTTCACTTAGAATTATCGTACCTGAATCCACTCATTATGCTGCTACTGGCCTGATGACATAGATTTCATTGCTGAGTGATATTGCAGTGTACGTAAGTACCACAACTTCTTTATCCATTTTTCGCTTTCTGTGATATTGAACTTGTACCGTAAACAAGGTTCTTGTAAACAGAGACGACCCAAACTTTGGGGTGGCTGTGTCTTTTTGATTTCAATTTCCCTAAGCTATAGGACCATAAGTGGAAGTGCCCTAGGCTCTGTTGCTTTGTTTTTTAGATGTTTCAGGGAACACCATACACTTCTCCAGAGTGGCTGTTGGCAATTTACATCCCGCCCATCAGCATAACAAGGTTCCCAGTTCTCCATGGCCTGTCCTGCCTTTCTGGATTTTACACTTTTTTCAGATGGCCCTTTTGACCGGGGGGCAGTGAGACTTCATTGTAGTGCAGATTTCCTTTGCAAGCTTGCTTGGTTGGCCAAAAAGGGCGTATGCGTTTTTTCCTGAATATATTCAGGAAAAAACGCATACGCCCTTTTTGGCCAAGTGCATCATTGTGGACGTTCTGCCTCTTTTCCTATGCTTTACATGAAATTCCTGTCTACCTCCTGAAATCGGTTTCCTGCAATTCTGCCCAACTTTCAAGTCCTCTTGGCTGCCTTACTTCAATATATTTTTTGACGATAGCTGTCATTTATAACTCTGAAGGTTTGTGAATTACAGTGCCCCTGAGCTCCTTTCTTCAACTCGTTTTCTTGTGAGCTGGCCGCAACACCGCAGGATTGCTTCAGGCCCTAGTGTGGTTCCGGCATGGCACGCTCAGCCTTTGGTTAATTCCTCTTCTTGGTGGGAAATGAGAGTTAAATTTGCCCGTCCAGACACCTCCAGCTAGTCTCTCATTGGTTCTCCCTATTCCTGTTCATTTTCCGCAGAAATTGCAAACTGGGCCAAACAGGAGGTTAAAGGCACTGACTCTCCAAGTGGGGAGAGTGTTAGTAAAGCGTCTGGAATGTTGCATCCAAGTACCAGGGGACGAAAACTGAGACACATTTGAACACGTTTCCCAATCACACGGTGGATCATACTCTGGGTTCCACATGCATGTTTTAACTGAAGGAAGAATCCCTTAAACCTGGAGAGTTGAGAACCATGGAATGGGTACCATGCAATATGACTTCAAAGGGTCTGCATTTGCTCACCGAACCTCACCAATCCTATCACTGCTGCTTTTATGTCACTGTACACACGTTGGATTCTCTTTTCGAGACATATAAAACCATAGGTTTTAAGATTCTTACTAGTCAGGTATATTCTTAGGCGTTTAATATGGGGTGTTGAGTCCACTTCGTTGAGCAAGGAGTAGCTCTTGTCTATTACATATTTGGCTTATGGAAAGGTATCTGTGTTAATTTCAATCTCTGGTTTTATGCAGCATCCCAACTCACCTTTCCCCTTAAGCAAGCATAAGTTGGTTTTCTACATTTGAGACCCTATTCTGTTTTGTAATTCAGTTCCTGTGTAGCCAAGTTTATATTCCGTGTATTAGTGATATCTTATGATGTTTCTTTTTCTGTGTGACTTATTTCACTTAGAATCATCGTACCTGAATCCACTCATTATGCTGCTACTGGCCTGATGACATAGATTTCATTGCTGAGTGATATTGCATTGTACGTAAGTACCACAACTTCTTTATCCATTTTTCGCTTTCTGCGATATTGAACTTGTACCGTAAACGAGGTTCTTGTAAACAGAGCCGTCCCAAACTTTGGGGTGGCTGTGTCTTTTTGATTTTAATTTCCCTAATCTATAGGACCATAAGTGGAAGTGCCCTAGGCTCTGTTGCTTTGTTTTTTAGATGTTTCAGGAAACACCATACACTTCTCCAGAGTGGCTGTTGGCAATTTACATCCCGCCCATCAGTCTATCTAGGCTCCCAGTTCTCCATGGCCTGTCCTGCCTTTATGGATTTTACACTTTTTTCAGATGGCCCTTTTGACCGGGGGGCAGTGAGACTTCATTGTAGTTCAGATTTCCTTTGCAAGCTTGCTTGGTTGGCCAAAAAGTGCATATGAGTTTTTTCCTGAGTATATTCAGGAAAAAACGCATACGCCCTTTTTGGCCAAGTGCATCATTGTGGACGTTCTGCCTCTTTTCCTATGCTTTACATGCAATTCCAGTCTACCTCCTGAAATCGGTTTCCTGCAATTCTGCCCCGCTTTCAAGTCCTCTTGGCAGCCTTACTTCAATATATTTTTGGATGATAGCTGTCATTTATAACTCTGCAGGTGTGTGAATTACTGGGCCCCTGAGCTCCTTTCTTCAACTCGCTTTCTTGTGAGCTGGCCGCAACACCGCAGGATTGCTTCAGGCCCTAGTGTGGTTCCGGCATGGCTCGCTGAGCCTTTGGTTAATTCCTCTTCCTGTTGGGAAATGAGCATTAAATTTGCCCGTCCAGACTCCTCCAGCTAGTCTCTCATTGGTTCTCCCTATTCCTGTTCATTTTCCGCAGGAATTGCAAACTGGGCCAAACAGGAGGTTAAAGGCACTGACTCTCCAAGTGGGGAGAGTGTTAGTAAAGCGTCTGGAATGTTGCACCCGAGTACCAGGGGACGAAAACTGAGACACATTTGAACACGTTTCCCGATCACATGGTGGATCATACTCTGGGTTCCACATGCATGTTTTAGCTGAAGGAAGAATCCCTTAAACCTGGAGAGTTGAGAACCATGGAATGGGTACCATGCAATATGACTTCAAAGGGTCTGCATTTGCTCACCGAACCTCACCAATCCTATCACTGCTGCGTTTATGCCGCTGTACACACGCTTGATTCTCTTTTGGAGACATATAAATCCATAGGTTTTAAGATTCTTACTAGTCAGGTATATTCTTAGGCGTTTAATATGGGGTGTTGAGTCCACTTCGTTGAGCAAGCAGTAGCTCTTGTCTATTACATATTTGGCTTATGGAAAGGTATCTGTGCTAATTTCAATCTCTGGTTTTATGCAGCACCCCAACTCACCTTTCCCCTTAAGCAAGCATAAGTTGGTTTTCTACATTTGAGACCCTATTCTGTTTTGTAATTCAGTTCCTGTGTAGCCAAGTTTACATTCCGTGTATTAGTGATATCTTATGATGTTTCTTTTTCTGTGTGACTTATTTCACTTAGAATCATCGTACCTGAATCCACTCATTATCCTGCTATGGGCCTGATGACATAGATTTCATTGCTGAGTGATATTGCATTGTACGTAAGTACCACAACTTCTTTATCCATTTTTCGCTTTCTGCGATATTGAACTTGTACCGTAAACGAGGTTCTTGTAAACAGAGCCGTCCCAAACTTTGGGGTGGCTGTGTCTTTTTTATTTTAATTTCCCTAATCTATAGGACCATAAGTGGAAGTGCCCTAGGCTCTGTTGCTTTGTTTTTTAGATGTTTCAGGAAACACCATACACTTCTCCAGAGTGGCTGTTGGCAATTTACATCACGCCCATCAGCATAACAAGGCTCCCAGTTCTCCATGGGCTGTCCTGCCTTTCTGGATTTTACACTTTTTTCAGATGGCCCTTTTGACCGGGGGGCAGTGAGACTTCATTGTAGTGCAGATTTCCTTTGCAAGCTTGCTTGGTTGGCCAAAAAGGGCGTATGCGTTTTTTCCTGAATATATTCAGGAAAAAACGCATACGCCCTTTTTGGCCAAGTGCATCATTGTGGACGTTCTGCCTCTTTTCCTATGCTTTACATGCAATTCCAGTCTACCTCCTGAAATCGGTTTCCTGCAATTCTGCCCCGCTTTCAAGTCCTCTTGGCAGCCTTACTTCAATATATTTTTGGACGATAGCTGTCATTTATAACTCTGCAGGTTTGTGAATTACAGGGCCCCTGAGCTCCTTTCTTCAACTCGCTTTCTTGTGAGCTGGCCGCAACACCGCAGGATTGCTTCAGGCCCTAGTGTGGTTCCGGCATGGCTCGCTGAGCCTTTGGTTAATTCCTCTTCTTGGTGGGAAATGAGAGTTAAATTTGCCCGTCCAGACACCTCCAGCTAGTCTCTCATTAGTTCTCCCTATTCCTGTTCATTTTCCGCAGAAATTGCAAACTGGGCCAAACAGGAGGTTAAAGGCGCTGACTCTCCAAGTGGGGAGAGTGTTAGTAAAGCGTCTGGAATGTTGCACCCGAGTACCAGGGGATGAAAACTGAGACACATTTGAACACGTTTCCCGATCACATGGTGGATCATACTCTGGGTTCCACATGCATGTTTTAGCTGAAGGAAGAATCCCTTAAACCTGGAGAGTTGAGAACCATGGAATGGGTACCATGCAATATGATTTCAAAGGGTCTGCATTTGCTCACCGAACCTCACCAATCCTATCACTGCTGCGTTTATGCCGCTGTACACACGCTTGATTCTCTTTCGGAGACATATAAATCCATAGGTTTTAAGATTCTTACTAGTCAGGTATATTCTTAGGCGTTTAATATGGGGTGTTGAGTCCACTTCGTTGAGCAAGCAGTAGCTCTTGTCTATTACACATTTGGCTTATGGAAAGGTATCTGTGCTAATTTCAATCTCTGGTTTTATGCAGCACCCCAACTCACCTTTCCCCTTAAGCAAGCATTAGTTGGTTTTCTGCATTTGAGACCGTGTTCTGTTTTCTAATTCAGTTCCTGTGTAGCCAAGCTTACATTCCGTGTATTAGTGATATCTTATGATGTTTCTTTTTCTGTGTGACTTATTTCACTTAGAATCATCGTACCTGAATCCACTCATTATGCTGCTATGGGCCTGATGACAGAGATTTCATTGCTGAGTGATATTGCATTGTACGTTAGTACCACAACTTCTTTATCCATTTTTCGCTTTCTGCGATATTGAACTTGTACCGGAAACGAGGTTCTTGTAAACAGAGCCGTCCCAAACTTTGGGGTGGCTGTGTCTTTTTGATTTTAATTTCCCTAAGCTATAGGACCATAAGTGGAAGTGCCCTAGGCTCTGTTGCTTTGTTTTTTAGATGTTTCAGGAAACACCATACACTTCTCCAGAGTGGCTGTTGGCAATTTACATCACGCCCATCAGCATAACAAGGCTCCCAGTTCTCCATGGCCTGTCCTGCCTTTCTGGATTTTACACTTTTTTCAGATGGCCCTTTTGACCGGGGGGCAGTGAGACTTCATTGTAGTGCAGATTTCCTTTGCAAGCTTGCTTGGTTGGCCAAAAAGGGCGTATGCGTTTTTTCCTGAATATATTCAGGAAAAAACGCATACGCCCTTTTTGGCCAAGTGCATCATTGTGGACGTTCTGCCTCTTTTCCTATGCTTTACATGCAATTCCAGTCTACCTCCTGAAATCGGTTTCCTGCAATTCTGCCCCGCTTTCAAGTCCTCTTGGCAGCCTTACTTCAATATATTTTTGGACGATAGCTGTCATTTAGAACTCTGCAGGTGTGTGAATTACAGGGCCCCTGAGCTCCTTTCTTCAACTCGCTTTCTTGTGAGCTGGCCGCAACACCGCAGGATTGCTTCAGGCCCTAGTGTGGTTCCGGCATGGCTCGCTGAGCCTTTGGTTAATTCCTCTTCTTGGTGGGAAATGAGAGTTAAATTTACCTGTCCAGACACCTCCAGCTAGTCTCTCATTGGTTCTCCCTATTCCTGTTCATTTTCCGCAGAAATTGCAAACTGGGCCAAACAGGAGGTTAAAGGCACTGACTCTCCAAGTGGGGAGAGTGTTAGTAAAGCGTCTGGAATGTTGCACCCGAGTACCAGGGGACGAAAACTGAGACACATTTGAACACGTTTCCCGATCACACGGTAGATCATCCTCTGGGTTCCACATGCATGTTTTAGCTGAAGGAAGAATCCCTTAAACCTGGAGAGTTGAGACCCATGGAATGGGTACCATGCAATATGACTTCAAAGGGTCTGCATTTTCTCACTGAACCTCACCAATCCTATCACTGCTGCGTTTATGCCGCTGTACACATGCTTGATTCTCTTTCGGAGACATATAAATCCATAGGTTTTAAGTTTCTTACTAGTCAAGTATATTCTTAGGCGTTTAATATGGGGTGTTGTGTCCACTTCGTTGAGCAAGCAGTAGCTCTTGGCTATTACATATTTGGCTTATGGAAAGGTATCTGTGCTAATTTCAATCTCTGGTTTTATGCAGCACCCCAACTCACCTTTCCCCTTAAGCAAGCATAAGTTGGTTTTCTACATTTGAGACCCTATTCTGTTTTGTAATTCAGTTCCTGTGTAGCCAAGTTTACATTCCGTGTATTAGTGATATTTTATGATGTTTCTTTTTCTGTGTGACTTATTTCACTTAGAATCATCGTACCTGAATCCACTCATTATGCTGCTATGGGCCTGATGACAGAGATTTCATTGCTGAGTGATATTGCATTGTACGTTAGTACCACAACTTCTTTATCCATTTTTCGCTTTCTGCAATATTGAACTTGTACCGGAAATGAGGTCCTTGTAAACAGAGCCGTCCCAAACTTTGGGGTGGCTGTGTCTTTTTGATTTTAATTTCCCTAAGCTATAGGACCATAAGTGGAAGTGCCCTAGGCTCTGTTGCTTTGTTTTTTAGATGTTTCAGGAAACACCATACACTTCTCCAGAGTGGCTGTTGGCAATTTACATCACGCCCATCAGCATAACAAGGCTCCCAGTTCTCCATGGCCTGTCCTGCCTTTCTGGATTTTACACTTTTTTCAGATGGCCCTTTTGACCGGGGGGCAGTGAGACTTCATTGTAGTGCAGATTTCCTTTGCAAGCTTGCTTGGTTGGCCAAAAAGGGCGTATGCGTTTTTTCCTGAATATATTCAGGAAAAAACGCATACGCCCTTTTTGGCCAAGTGCATCATTGTGGACGTTCTGCCTCTTTTCCTATGCTTTACATGCAATTCCTGTCTACCTCCTGAAATCGGTTTCCTGCAATTCTGCCCCACTTTCAAGTCCTCCTGGTAGCCTAACTTCAATATATTTTTGGACGATAGCTGTCATTTATAATTCTGCAGGTGTGTGAATTACAGTGCCCCTGAGCTCCTTTCTTCAACTCGCTTTCTTGTGAGCTGGCCGCAACACCGCAGGATTGCTTCAGGCCCTAGTGTGGTTCCTGCATGGCTCGCTGAGTCTTTGGTTAATTCCTCTTCCTGGTGGGAAATGAGAGTTAAATTTGCCCGTCCAGACACCTCCAGCTAGTCTCTCATTGGTTCTCACTATTCCTGTTCATTTTCCGCAGAAATTGCAAACTGGGCCAAACAGGAGGTTAAAGGCACTGACTCTCAAGTGGGGAGAGTGTTAGTAAAGCGTCTGGAATGTTGCACCCGAGTACCAGGGGACGAAAACTGAGACACATTTGAACACGTTTCCCGATCACACGGTGGATCATACTCTGGGTTCCACATGCATGTTTTAGCTGAAGGAAGAATCCCTTAAACATGGAGAGTTGAGAACCATGGAATGGGTACCATGCAATATGACTTCAAAGGGTCTGCATTTGCTCACCGAACCTCACCAATCCTATCACTGCTGCGTTTATGCCGCTGTACACACGCTTGATTCTCTTTCGGAGACATATAAATCCATAGGTTTTAAGATTCTTACTAGTCAGGTATATTCTTAGGCGGTTAATATGGGGTGTTGAGTCCACTTCGTTGAGGAAGCAGTAGCTCTTGTCTATTACATATTTGGCTTATGGAAAGTTATCTGTGCTAATTTCAATCTCTGGTTTTATGCAGCACCCCAACTCACCTTTCCCCTTAAGCAAGCATAAGTTGGTTTTCTACATTTGAGACCCTATTCTGTTTTGTACTTCAGTTCCTGTGTAGCCAAGTTTACATTCCGTGTATTAGTGATACCTTATGATGTTTCTTTTTCTGTTTGACTTATTTCTCTTAGAATCATCGCACCTAAATCCACTCATTATGCTGCTACTGGCCTGATGACATAGATTTCATTGCTGAGTGATATTGCATTGTACGTAAGTACCACAACTTCTTTATCCATTTTTCGCTTTCTGTGATATTGAACTTGTACCGTAAACGAGGTTCTTGTAAACAGAGCCGTCCCAAACTTTGGGGTGGCTGTGTCTTTTTGATTTTAATTTCCCTAAGCTATAGGACCATAAGTGGAAGTGCCCTAGGCTCTGTTGCTTTGTTTTTTAGATGTTTCAGGAAACACCATACACTTCTCCAGAGTGGCTGTTGGAAATTTACATCCCGCGCATCAGCATAAGAAGGCTCCCAGTTCTCCATGGCCTGTCCTGCCTTTCTGGATTTTACACTTTTTTCAGATGGCCCTTTTGACCGGGGGGCAGTGAGACTTCATTGTAGTGCAGATTTCCTTTGCAAGCTTGCTTGGGTGGCCAAAAAGTGCGTATGCGTTTTTTCCTGAATATATTCAGGATAAAACGCATACGCCCTTTTGGCCAAGTGCATCATTGTGGACGTTCTGCCTCTTTTCCTATGCTTTATATGCAATTCCCGTCTACCTCCTGAAATCGGTTTCCTGCAATTCTGCCCCGCTTTCAAGTCCTCTTGGGAGCCTTACTTCAATATATTTTTGGACGATAGCTGTCATTTATAACTCTGCAGGTTTGTGAATGACAGTGCCCCTGAGCTCCTTTCTTCAACTCGCTTTCTTGTGAGCTGGCCGCAACACCGCAGGATTGCTTCAGGCCCTAGTGTGGTTCCGGCACGGCTCGCTGAGCCTTTGGTTAATTCCTCTTCCTGGTGGGAAATGAGAGTTAAATTTGCCCGTCCAGACACCTCCAGTTAGTCTCTCATTGGTTCTCCCTATTCCTGTTCATTTTCCGCAGAAATTGCAAACTGGGCCAAACAGGAGTTTAAAGGCACTGACTCTCCAAGTGGGGAGAGTGTTAGTAAAGCATCTGAAATGTTGCACCCGAGTACCAGGGGACGAAAACTGAGACACATTTGAACACGTTTCCCGATCACACGGTGGATCATACTCTGGGTTCCACATGCATGTTTTAGCTGAAGGAAGAATCCCTTAAACCTGGAGAGTTGAGAACCATGGAATGGGTACCATGCAATATGACTTCAAAGGGTCTGCATTTGCTCACCGAACCTCACCAATCCTATCACTGCTGCGTTTATGCCGCTGTACACACGCTTGATTCTCTTTCGTAGACATATTAATCCATAGGTTTTAAGATTCTTACTAGTCAGGTATATTCTTAGGCGTTTAATATGGGGTGTTGAGTCCACTTCGTTGAGCAAGCAGTAGCTCTTGTCTATTACATATTTGGCTTATGGAAAGGTATCTGTGCTAATTTCAATCTCTGGTTTTATGCAGCACCCCAACTCACCTTTCCCCTTAAGCAAGCATAAGTTGGTTTTCTACATTTGAGACCCTATTCTGTTTTGTAATTCAGTTCCTGTGTAGCCAAGTTTACATTCCGTGTATTAGTGATATCTTATGATGTTTCTTTTTCTGTGTGACTTATTTCACTTAGAATCATCGTACCTGAATCCACTCATTATGCTGCTACTGGCCTGATGACATAGATTTCATTGCTGAGTGGTATTGCATTGTACGTAAGTACCACAATTTCTTTATCCATTTTTCGCTTTCTCTGATATTGAACTTGTACCGTAAATGAGGTTCTTGTAAACAGAGCCGTCCCATACTTTGGGGTGGCTGTGTCTTTTTGATTTTAATTTCCCTAAGCTATAGGACCATAAGTGGAAATTCCCTAGGCTCTGTTGCTTTGTTTTTTAGATGTTTCAGGAAACACCATACACTTCTCCAGAGTGGCTGTTGGCAATTTACATCCCGCCCATCAGTCTAACTAGGCTCTCAGTTCTCCATGGCCTGTCCTGCCTTTCTGGATTTTACACTTTTTTCAGATGGCCCTTTTGACCGGGGGGCAGTGAGACTTCATTGTAGTGCAGATTTCCTTTGCAAGCTTGCTTGGTTGGCCAAAAAGGGCGTATGCGTTTTTTCCTGAATATATTCAGGAAAAAACGCATACGTCCTTTTTGGCCAAGTGCATCATTGTGGACGTTCTGCCTCTTTTCCTATGCTTTTCATGCAATTCCAGTCTACCTCCTGAAATTGGTTTCCTGCAATTCTGCCCCGCTTTCAAGTCCTCTTGGCAGCCTTACTTCAATATATTTTTGGATGATAGCTGTCATTTATAACTGTGCAGGTTTGTGAATTACAGTGCCCCTGAGCTTCTTTCTTCAACTCGCTTTCTTGTGAGCTGGCTGCAACACCGCAGGATTGCTTCAGGCCCTAGTGTGGTTTCGGCATGGCTCGCTGAGCCTTTGGTTAATTCCTCTTCCTGGTGGGAAATGAGAGTTAAATTTACCTGTCCAGACACCTCCAGCTAGTCTCTCATTGGTTCTCCCTATTCCTGTTCATTTTCCGCAGAAATTGCAAACTGGGCCAAACAGGAGGTTAAAGGCACTGACTCTCCAAGTGGGGAGAGTGTTAGTAAAGCGTCTGGAATGTTGCACCCGAGTACCAGGGGACGAAAACTGAGACACATTTGAACACGTTTCCCGATCACACGGTAGATCATCCTCTGGGTTCCACATGCATGTTTTAGCTGAAGGAAGAATCCCTTAAACCTGGAGAGTTGAGACCCATGGAATGGGTACCATGCAATATGACTTCAAAGGGTCTGCATTTTCTCACTGAACCTCACCAATCCTATCACTGCTGCGTTTATGCCGCTGTACACATGCTTGATTCTCTTTCGGAGACATATAAATCCATAGGTTTTAAGTTTCTTACTAGTCAAGTATATTCTTAGGCGTTTAATATGGGGTGTTGTGTCCACTTCGTTGAGCAAGCAGTAGCTCTTGGCTATTACATATTTGGCTTATGGAAAGGTATCTGTGCTAATTTCAATCTCTGGTTTTATGCAGCACCCCAACTCACCTTTCCCCTTAAGCAAGCATAAGTTGGTTTTCTACATTTGAGACCCTATTCTGTTTTGTAATTCAGTTCCTGTGTAGCCAAGTTTACATTCCGTGTATTAGTGATATTTTATGATGTTTCTTTTTCTGTGTGACTTATTTCACTTAGAATCATCGTACCTGAATCCACTCATTATGCTGCTATGGGCCTGATGACAGAGATTTCATTGCTGAGTGATATTGCATTGTACGTTAGTACCACAACTTCTTTATCCATTTTTCGCTTTCTGCAATATTGAACTTGTACCGGAAATGAGGTCCTTGTAAACAGAGCCGTCCCAAACTTTGGGGTGGCTGTGTCTTTTTGATTTTAATTTCCCTAAGCTATAGGACCATAAGTGGAAGTGCCCTAGGCTCTGTTGCTTTGTTTTTTAGATGTTTCAGGAAACACCATACACTTCTCCAGAGTGGCTGTTGGCAATTTACATCACGCCCATCAGCATAACAAGGCTCCCAGTTCTCCATGGCCTGTCCTGCCTTTCTGGATTTTACACTTTTTTCAGATGGCCCTTTTGACCGGGGGGCAGTGAGACTTCATTGTAGTGCAGATTTCCTTTGCAAGCTTGCTTGGTTGGCCAAAAAGGGCGTATGCGTTTTTTCCTGAATATATTCAGGAAAAAACGCATACGCCCTTTTTGGCCAAGTGCATCATTGTGGACGTTCTGCCTCTTTTCCTATGCTTTACATGCAATTCCTGTCTACCTCCTGAAATCGGTTTCCTGCAATTCTGCCCCACTTTCAAGTCCTCCTGGTAGCCTAACTTCAATATATTTTTGGACGATAGCTGTCATTTATAATTCTGCAGGTGTGTGAATTACAGTGCCCCTGAGCTCCTTTCTTCAACTCGCTTTCTTGTGAGCTGGCCGCAACACCGCAGGATTGCTTCAGGCCCTAGTGTGGTTCCTGCATGGCTCGCTGAGTCTTTGGTTAATTCCTCTTCCTGGTGGGAAATGAGAGTTAAATTTGCCCGTCCAGACACCTCCAGCTAGTCTCTCATTGGTTCTCACTATTCCTGTTCATTTTCCGCAGAAATTGCAAACTGGGCCAAACAGGAGGTTAAAGGCACTGACTCTCAAGTGGGGAGAGTGTTAGTAAAGCGTCTGGAATGTTGCACCCGAGTACCAGGGGACGAAAACTGAGACACATTTGAACACGTTTCCCGATCACACGGTGGATCATACTCTGGGTTCCACATGCATGTTTTAGCTGAAGGAAGAATCCCTTAAACATGGAGAGTTGAGAACCATGGAATGGGTACCATGCAATATGACTTCAAAGGGTCTGCATTTGCTCACCGAACCTCACCAATCCTATCACTGCTGCGTTTATGCCGCTGTACACACGCTTGATTCTCTTTCGGAGACATATAAATCCATAGGTTTTAAGATTCTTACTAGTCAGGTATATTCTTAGGCGGTTAATATGGGGTGTTGAGTCCACTTCGTTGAGGAAGCAGTAGCTCTTGTCTATTACATATTTGGCTTATGGAAAGTTATCTGTGCTAATTTCAATCTCTGGTTTTATGCAGCACCCCAACTCACCTTTCCCCTTAAGCAAGCATAAGTTGGTTTTCTACATTTGAGACCCTATTCTGTTTTGTACTTCAGTTCCTGTGTAGCCAAGTTTACATTCCGTGTATTAGTGATACCTTATGATGTTTCTTTTTCTGTTTGACTTATTTCTCTTAGAATCATCGCACCTAAATCCACTCATTATGCTGCTACTGGCCTGATGACATAGATTTCATTGCTGAGTGATATTGCATTGTACGTAAGTACCACAACTTCTTTATCCATTTTTCGCTTTCTGTGATATTGAACTTGTACCGTAAACGAGGTTCTTGTAAACAGAGCCGTCCCAAACTTTGGGGTGGCTGTGTCTTTTTGATTTTAATTTCCCTAAGCTATAGGACCATAAGTGGAAGTGCCCTAGGCTCTGTTGCTTTGTTTTTTAGATGTTTCAGGAAACACCATACACTTCTCCAGAGTGGCTGTTGGAAATTTACATCCCGCGCATCAGCATAAGAAGGCTCCCAGTTCTCCATGGCCTGTCCTGCCTTTCTGGATTTTACACTTTTTTCAGATGGCCCTTTTGACCGGGGGGCAGTGAGACTTCATTGTAGTGCAGATTTCCTTTGCAAGCTTGCTTGGGTGGCCAAAAAGTGCGTATGCGTTTTTTCCTGAATATATTCAGGATAAAACGCATACGCCCTTTTGGCCAAGTGCATCATTGTGGACGTTCTGCCTCTTTTCCTATGCTTTATATGCAATTCCCGTCTACCTCCTGAAATCGGTTTCCTGCAATTCTGCCCCGCTTTCAAGTCCTCTTGGGAGCCTTACTTCAATATATTTTTGGACGATAGCTGTCATTTATAACTCTGCAGGTTTGTGAATGACAGTGCCCCTGAGCTCCTTTCTTCAACTCGCTTTCTTGTGAGCTGGCCGCAACACCGCAGGATTGCTTCAGGCCCTAGTGTGGTTCCGGCACGGCTCGCTGAGCCTTTGGTTAATTCCTCTTCCTGGTGGGAAATGAGAGTTAAATTTGCCCGTCCAGACACCTCCAGTTAGTCTCTCATTGGTTCTCCCTATTCCTGTTCATTTTCCGCAGAAATTGCAAACTGGGCCAAACAGGAGTTTAAAGGCACTGACTCTCCAAGTGGGGAGAGTGTTAGTAAAGCATCTGAAATGTTGCACCCGAGTACCAGGGGACGAAAACTGAGACACATTTGAACACGTTTCCCGATCACACGGTGGATCATACTCTGGGTTCCACATGCATGTTTTAGCTGAAGGAAGAATCCCTTAAACCTGGAGAGTTGAGAACCATGGAATGGGTACCATGCAATATGACTTCAAAGGTTCTGCATTTGCTCACCGAACCTCACCAATCCTATCACTGCTGCGTTTATGCCGCTGTACACACGCTTGATTCTCTTTCGTAGACATATTAATCCATAGGTTTTAAGATTCTTACTAGTCAGGTATATTCTTAGGCGTTTAATATGGGGTGTTGAGTCCACTTCGTTGAGCAAGCAGTAGCTCTTGTCTATTACATATTTGGCTTATGGAAAGGTATCTGTGCTAATTTAAATCTCTGGTTTTATGCAGCACCCCAACTCACCTTTCCCCTTAAGCAAGCATAAGTTGGTTTTCTACATTTGAGACCCTATTCTGTTTTGTAATTCAGTTCCTGTGTAGCCAAGTTTACATTCCGTGTATTAGTGATATCTTATGATGTTTCTTTTTCTGTGTGACTTATTTCACTTAGAATCATCGTACCTGAATCCACTCATTATGCTGCTACTGGCCTGATGACATAGATTTCATTGCTGAGTGGTATTGCATTGTACGTAAGTACCACAATTTCTTTATCCATTTTTCGCTTTCTCTGATATTGAACTTGTACCGTAAATGAGGTTCTTGTAAACAGAGCCGTCCCAAACTTTGGGGTGGCTGTGTCTTTTTGATTTTAATTTCCCTAAGCTATAGGACCATAAGTGGAAATTCCCTAGGCTCTGTTGCTTTGTTTTTTAGATGTTTCAGGAAACACCATACACTTCTCCAGAGTGGCTGTTGGCAATTTACATCCCGCCCATCAGTCTAACTAGGCTCTCAGTTCTCCATGGCCTGTCCTGCCTTTCTGGATTTTACACTTTTTTCAGATGGCCCTTTTGACCGGGGGGCAGTGAGACTTCATTGTAGTGCAGATTTCCTTTGCAAGCTTGCTTGGTTGGCCAAAAAGGGCGTATGCGTTTTTTCCTGAATATATTCAGGAAAAAACGCATACGTCCTTTTTGGCCAAGTGCATCATTGTGGACGTTCTGCCTCTTTTCCTATGCTTTTCATGCAATTCCAGTCTACCTCCTGAAATTGGTTTCCTGCAATTCTGCCCCGCTTTCAAGTCCTCTTGGCAGCCTTACTTCAATATATTTTTGGATGATAGCTGTCATTTATAACTCTGCAGGTTTGTGAATTACAGTGCCCCTGAGCTTCTTTCTTCAACTCGCTTTCTTGTGAGCTGGCTGCAACACCGCAGGATTGCTTCAGGCCCTAGTGTGGTTTCGGCATGGCTCGCTGAGCCTTTGGTTAATTCCTCTTCCTGGTGGGAAATGAGAGTTAAATTTGCCCGTCCAGACACCTCCAGCTAGTCTCTCATTGGTTCTCCCTATTCCTGTTAATTTTCCACAGAAATTGCAAACTGGGCCAAACAGGAGGTTAAAGGCACTGACTCTCCAAGTGGGGAGAGTGTTAGTAAAGCGTCTGGAATGTTGCACCCGAGTACCAGGGGACGAAAACTGAGACACATATGAACACGTTTCCCGATCACACGGTGGATCATACTCTGGGTTCCACATGCATGTTTTAGCTGAAGGAAGAATCCCTTACCTGGAGAGTTGAGACGCATGGAATGGGTACCATGCAATATGACTTCAAAGGGTCTGCATTTGCTCACCGAACCTCACCAATCCTATCACTGCTGCGTTTATGCCGCTGTACACACGCTTGATTCTCTTTCGGAGACATATAAATCCATAGGCTTTAAGATTCTTACTAGTCAGGTATATTCTTAGGCGTTTAATATGGGGTGTTGAGTCCACTTCGTTGAGCAAGCAGTAGCTCTTGTCTATTACATATTTGACTTATGGAAATGTATCTGTGCTAATTTCAATCTCTGGTTTTATGCAGCACCCCAACTCACCTTTCCCCTTAAGCAAGCATAAGTTGGTTTTCTACATTTGAGACCCTATTCTGTTTTGTAATTCAGTTCCTGTGTAGCCAAGTTTACATTCCGTGTATTAGTGATACCTCATGATGTTTCTTTTTCTGTGTGACTTATTTTAGTTAGAATCATCGTACCTGAATTCACTCATTATGCTGCTACTGGCCTGATGACATAGATTTCATTGCTGAGTGATATTGCATTGTACGTAAGTACCACAACTTCTTTATCCATTTTTCGCTTTCTGCGATATTGAACTTGTACCGTAAACGAGGTTCTTGTAAACAGAGCCGTCCCAAACTTTGGGGTGGCTGTGTCTTTTTGATTTTAATTTCCCTAAGCTATAGGACCATAAGTGGAAGTGCCCTAGGCTCTGTTGCTTTGTTTTTTAGATATTTCAGGAAACACCATACACTTCTCCAGAGTGGCTGTTTGCAATTTACATCCCACCCATCAGCATAAGAAGGCTCCCAGTTCTCCATGGCCTGTCCTGCCTTTCTGGATTTTACACTTTTTTCAGATGGCCCTTTTGACCGGGGGGCAGTGAGACTTCATTGTAGTGCAGATTTCCTTTGCAAGCTTGCTTGGTTGGCCAAAAATGGTGTATGCGTTTTTTCCTGAATATATTCAGGAAAAAACGCATACGCCCTTTTTGGCCAAGTGCATCATTGTGGACGTTCTGCCTCTTTTCCTATGCTTTACATGCAATTCCAGTCTACCTCCTGAAATCGGTTTCCTGCAATTCTTCCCCGCTTTCAAGTCCTCTTGGCAGCCTTACTTCAATATATTTTTGGACGATAGCTGTCATTTATAACTCTGAAATTTTGTGAATTACAGTGCCCCTGAGCTCCTTTTTTCAACTGGCTTTCTTGTGAGCTGGCCGCAACACCACAGGATTGCTTCAGGCCCTAGTGTGGTTCCGGCATGGCTCGCTGAGCCTTTGGTTAATTCCTCTTCCTGGTGGGAAATGAGAGTTAAATTTGCCCGTCCAGACACCTCCAGCTAGTCTTTCATTGGTTCTCCCTATTCCTTTACATTTTCCGCAGAAATTGCACACTGGGCCAAACAGGAGGTTAAAGGCGCTGACTCTCCAAGTGGGGAGAGTGTTAGTAAAGCGTCTGGAATGTTGCACCCGAGTACCAGGGGACGAAAACTGAGACACATTTGAACACGTTTCCCGATCACATGGTGGATCATACTCTGGGTTCCACATGCATGTTTTAGCTGAAGGAAGAATCCCTTAAACCTGGAGAGTTGAGAACCATGGAATGGGTACCATGCAATATGACTTCAAAGGGTCTGCATTTGCTCACCGAACCTCACCAATCCTATCACTGCTGCGTTTATGCCGCTGTACACACGCTTGATTCTCTTTCGGAGACATATAAATCCATAGGTTTTAAGATTCTTACTAGTCAGGTATATTCTTAGGCGTTTAATATGGGGTGTTGAGTCCACTTCGTTGAGCAAGCAGTAGCTCTTGTCTATTACATATTTGGCTTATGGAAAGGTATCTGTGTTAATTTCAATCTCTGGTTTTATGCAGCACCCCAACTCACCTTTCCCCTTAAGCAAGCATAAGTTGGTTTTCTACATTTGAGACCCTATTCTGTTTTGTAATTCAGTTCCTGTGTAGCCAAGTTTACATTCCGTGTATTAGTGATACCTTATGATGTTTCTTTTTCTGTGTGACTTATTTTACTTAGAATCATCGTACCTGAATCCACTCATTATGATGCTACTGGCCTGATGACATAGATTTCATTGCTGAGTGATATTTCATTGTACGTAAGTACCACAACTTCTTTATCCATTTTTCGCTTTCTGCGATATTGAACTTGTATCGTAAATGAGGTTCTTGTAAACAGAGCTGTCCCAAACTTTGGGGTGGCTGTGTCTTTTTGATTTTAATTTCCCTAATCTATAGGACCAAAAATGGAAGTGCCCTAGGCTCTGTTGCTTTGTTTTTCAGATGTTTCAGGAAACACCATACACTTCTCCAGAGTGGCTGTTGGCAATTTACATCCCGCCCATCAGCCTAAGTAGGCTCCCAGTTCTCCATGGTCTGTCCTGCCTTTCTGGATTTTACACTTTTTTCAGATGGCCCTTTTGACCGGGGGGCAGTGAGACTTCATTGTAGTGCAGATTTCCTTTGCAAGCTTGCTTGGTTGGCCAAAAAGGGCGTATGCGTTTTTTCCTGAATATATTCAGGAAAAAACGCATACGTCCTTTTTGGCCAAGTGCATCATTGTGGACGTTCTGCCTCTTTTCCTATGCTTTTCATGCAATTCCAGTCTACCTCCTGAAATCGGTTTCCTGCAATTCTGCCCCGCTTTCAAGTCCTCTTGGCAGCCTTACTTCAATATATTTTTGGACGATAGCTGTCATTTATAACTCTGCAGGTTTGTGAATGACAGTGCCCCTGAGCTTCTTTCTTCAACTCGCTTTCTTGTGAGCTGGCCGCAACACCGCAGGATTGCTTCAGGCCCTAGTGTGGTTTCGGCATGGCTCGCTGAGCCTTTGGTTAATTCCTCTTCCTGGTGGGAAATGAGAGTTAAATTTGCCCGTCCAGACACCTCCAGCTAGTCTCTCATTGGTTCTCCCTATTCCTGTTCATTTTCCACAAAAATTGCAAACTGGGCCAAACAGGAGGTTAAAGGCACTGACTCTCCAAGTGGGGAGAGTGTTAGTAAAGCGTCTGGAATGTTGCATCCGAGTACCAGGGGACGAAAACTGAGACACATTTGAACACGTTTCCCGATCACACGGTGGATCATACTCTGGGTTCCACATGCATGTTTTAGCTGAAGGAAGAATCCCTTAAACCTGGAGAGTTGAGAACCATGGAATGGGTACCATGCAATATGACTTCAAAGGGTCTGCATTTGCTCACCGAACCTCACCAATCCTATCACTGCTGCCTTTATGCCGCTGTACACACGCTGGATTCTCTTTCGGAGACATATAAATCCATAGGTTTTAAGATTCTTACTAGTCAGGTATATTCTTAGGCGTTTAATATGGGGTGTTGAGTCCACTTCGTTGAGCAAGCAGTAGCTCTTGTCTATTACATATTTGGCTTATGGAAAGGTATCTGTGCTAATTTCAATCTCTGGTTTTATGCAGCACCCCAACTCACCTTTCCCCTTAAGAAAGCATAAGTTGGTTTTCTACATTTGAGACCCTATTCTGTTTTGTAATTCAGTTCCTGTGTAGCCAAGTTTACATTCCGTGTATTAGTGATACCTTATGATGTTTCTTTTTCTGTGTGACTTATTTCACTTAGAATCATCGTACCTGAATCCACTCATTATGCTGCTACTGGCCTGATGACATAGATTTCATTGCTGAGTGATATTGCATTGTACGTTAGTACCACAACTTCTTTATCCATTTTTCGCTTTCTGCGATATTGAACTTGTACCATAAACGAGGTTCTTGTAAACAGAGCCGACCCAAACTTTGGGGTGGCTGTGTCTTTTTGATTTTAATTTCCCTAAGCTATAGGACCATAAGTGGAAGTGCCCTAGGCTCTGTTGCTTTGTTTTTTAGATGTTTAAGGAAACACCATACACTTCTCCAGAGGGGCTGTTGGCAATTTACATCCCGCCCATCAGCATAAGAAGGCTCCCAGTTCTCCATGGCCTGTCCTGCCTTTCTGGATTTTACAGGTTTTTCAGATGGCCCTTTTGACCGGGGGGCAGTGAGACTTCATTGTAGTGCAGATTTCATTTGCAAGCTTGCTTGGTTGGCCAAAAAGTGCGTATGCGTTTTTTCCTGAATATATTCAGGAAAAAACGCATAAGCCCTTTTTGGCCAAGTGCATCATTGTGGACGGTCTGCCTCTTTTCCTATGCTTTACATGCAATTCCAGTCTACCTCCTGAAGTCGGTTTACTGCAATTCTGCCCTGCTTTCAAGTCCTCTTGGCAGCCTTACTTCAATATATTTTTGGACGATAGCTGTCATTTAGAACTCTGAAGGTTTGTGAATTACAGTGCCCCTGAGCTCCTTTTTTCAACTGGCTTTCTTGTGAGCTGGCCGCAACACCGCAGGATTGCTTCAGGCCCTAGTGTGGTTCCGGCATGGCTCGCTGAGCCTTTGGTTAATTCCTCTTCCTGGTGGGAAATGAGAGTTAAATTTGCCCGTCCAGACACCTCCAGCTAGTCTCTCATTGGTTCTCCCTATTCCTGTTCATTTTCCACAGAAATTGCAAACTGGGCCAAACAGGAGGTTAAAGGCACTGACTCTCCAAGTGGGGAGAGTGTTAGTAAAGCATCTGGAATGTTGCACCCGAGTACCAGGGGACGAAAACTGAGACACATTTGAACACGTTTCCCGATCACACGGTGGATCATACTCTGCGTTCCACATGCATGTTTTAGCTGAAGGAAGAATCCCTTAAACCTGGAGAGTTGAGACCCATGGAATGGGTACCATGCAATATGACTTCAAAGGGTCTGCATTTGCTCACCGAACCTCACCAATCCTATCACTGCTGCGTTTATGCCGCTGTACACACGCTGGATTCTCTTTCGGAGACATATAAATCCATAGGTTTTAAGATTCTTACTAGTCAGGTATATTCTTAGGCGTTTAATATGGGGTGTTGAGTCCACTTCGTAGAGCAAGCAGTAGCTCTTGTCTATTACATATTTGGCTTATGGAAAGGTATCTGTGCTAATTTCAATCTCTGGTTTTATGCAGCACCCCAACTCACCTTTCCCCTTAAGCAAGCATAAGTTGGTTTTCTACATTTGAGACCCTATTCTGTTTTGTAATTCAGTTCCTGTGTAGCCAAGTTTACATTCCGTGTATTAGTGATATCTTATGATATTTCTTTTTCTGTGTGACATATTTCACTTAGAATCATCGTACCTGAATCCACTCATTATGCTGCTACTGGCCTGATGACATAGATTTCATTGCTGAGTGGTATTGCATTGTACGTAAGTACCACAACTTCTTTATCCATTTTTCACTTTCTGCAATATTGAACTTGTACCGTAAATGAGGTTCTTGTAAACACAGCCGTCCCAAACTCTTGGGTGGCTGTGTCTTTTTGATTTTAATTTCCCTAATCTATAGGACCATAAGTGGAAGTGCCCTAAGCTCTGTTGCTTTGTTTTTTAGATGTTTCAGGAAACACCATACACTTCTCCAGAGTGGCTGTTGGCAATTTACATCATGCCCATCAGCATAACAAGGCTCCCAGTTCTCCATGGCCTGTCCTGCCTTTCTGGATTTTACACTTTTTTCAGATGGCCCTTTTGACCGGGGGGCAGTGAGACTTCATTGTAGTGCAGATTTCCTTTGCAAGCTTGCTTGGTTGGCCAAAAAGGGCGTATGCGTTTTTTCCTGAATATATTCAGGAAAAAACGCATATGCCCTTTTTGGCCAAGTGCATCATTGTGGACGTTCTGCCTCTTTTCCTATGCTTTACATGCAATTCCAGTCTACCTCCTGAAATCGGTTTCCTGCAATTCTGCCCCGCTTTCAAGTCCTCTTGGCAGCCTTACTTCAATATATTTTTGGACGATAGCTGTCATTTAGAACTCTGCAGGTGTGTGAATTACAGGGCCCCTGAGCTCCTTTCTTCAACTCGCTTTCTTGTGAGCTGGCCGCAACACCGCAGGATTGCTTCAGGCCCTAGTGTGGTTTCGGCATGGCTCGCTGAGCCTTTGGTTAATTCCTCTTCCTGGTGGGAAATGAGAGTTAAATTTGCCCGTCCAGACACCTCCAGCTAGTCTGTCATTGGTTCTCCCTATTCCTGTTAATTTTCCACAGAAATTGCAAACTGGGCCAAACAGGAGTTTAAAGGCACTGACTCTCCAAGTGGGGAGAGTGTTAGTAAAGCGTCTGGAATGTTGCACCCGAGTACCAGGGGACGAAAACTGAGACACATATGAACACGTTTCCCGATCACACGGTGGATCATACTCTGGGTTCCACATGCATGTTTTAGCTGAAGGAAGAATCCCTTACCTGGAGAGTTGAGACGCATGGAATGGGTACCATGCAATATGACTTCAAAGGGTCTGCATTTGCTCACCGAACCTCACCAATCCTATCACTGCTGCGTTTATGCCGCTGTACACACGCTTGATTCTCTTTCGGAGACATATAAATCCATAGGCTTTAAGATTCTTACTAGTCAGGTATATTCTTAGGCGTTTAATATGTGGTGTTGAGTCCACTTCGTTGAGCAAGCAGTAGCTCTTGTCTATTACATATTTGGCTTATGGAAAGGTATCTGTGTTAATTTCAATCTCTGGCTTTATGCAGCACCCCAAGTAACCTTTCCTCTTAAGCAAGCGTAAGTTGGTTTTCTTCATTTGAGACCCTATTCTGTTTTGTAATTCAGTTCCTGTGTAGCCATGTTTACATTCCGTGTATTAGTGATACCTTATGATGTTTCTTTTTCTGTGTGATTTATTTCACTTAGAATCATCGTACCTGAATCCACTCATTATGCTGCTACTGGCCTGATGACATAGATTTCATTGCTGAGTGATATTGCATTGTACGTAAGTACCACAACTTCTTTATCCATTTTTTGCTTTCTGCGATATTGAACTTGTACCCTAAACGAGGTTCTTGTAAACAGAGCTGTCCCAAACTTTGGGGTGGCTGTGTCTTTATTTTAATTTCCCTAAGCTATAGGACCATAAGTGGAAGTGCCCTAGGCTCTGTTGCTTTGTTTTTTAGATGTTTCAGGAAACACCATACACTTCTCCAGAGTGGCTGTTGGCAATTTACATCATGCCCATCAGCATAACAAGGCTCCCAGTTCTCCATGGCCTGTCCTGCCTTTCTGGATTTTACACTTTTTTCAGATGGCCCTTTTGACCGGGGGGCAGTGAGACTTCATTGTAGTGCAGATTTCCTTTGCAAGCTTGCTTGGTTGGCCAAAAAGGGCGTATGCGTTTTTTCCTGAATATATTCAGGAAAAAACGCATACGCCCTTTTTGGCCAAGTGCATCATTGTGGACGTTCTGCCTCTTTTCCTATGCTTTACATGCAATTCCAGTCTACCTCCTGAAATCGGTTTCCTGCAATTCTGCCCCGCTTTCAAGTCCTCTTGGCAGCCTTACTTCAATATATTTTTGGACGATAGCTGTCATTTAGAACTCTGCAGGTGTGTGAATTACAGGGCCCCTGAGCTCCTTTCTTCAACTCGCTTTCTTGTGAGCTGGCCGCAACACCGCAGGATTGCTTCAGGCCCTAGTGTGGTTCCGGCATGGCTCGCTGAGCCTTTGGTTAATTCCTCTTCTTGGTGGGAAATGAGAGTTAAATTTACCTGTCCAGACACCTCCAGCTAGTCTCTCATTGGTTCTCCCTATTCCTGTTCATTTTCCACAGAAATTGCAAACTGGGCCAAACAGGAGGTTAAAGGCACTGACTCTCCAAGTGGGGAGAGTGTTAGTAAAGCATCTGGAATGTTGCACCCGAGTACCAGGGGACGAAAACTGAGACACATTAGAACACGTTTCCCGATCACACGGTAGATCATCCTCTGGGTTCCACATGCATGTTTTAGCTGAAGGAAGAATCCCTTAAACCTGGAGAGTTGAGACCCATGGAATGGGTACCATGCAATATGACTTCAAAGGGTCTGCATTTGCTCACTGAACCTCACCAATCCTATCACTGCTGCGTTTATGCCACTGTACACAAGCTTGATTCTCTTTCGAAGACATATAAATCCATAGGTTTTAAGATTCTTACTAGTCAGGTATATTCTTAGGCGTTTAATATGGGGTGTTGAGTCCACTTCATTGAGCAAGCAGTAGCTCTTGGCTATTACATATTTGGCTTATGGAAAGGTATCTGTGGTAATTTCAATCTCTGGTTTTATGCAGCACCCCAACTCACCTTTCCCCATAAGCAAGCATAAGTTGGTTTTCTACATTTGAGACCCTATTCTGTTTTGTAATTCAGTTCCTGTGTAGCCAAGTTTACATTCCGTGTATTAGTGATATCTTATGATGTTTCTTTTTCTGTGTGACTTATTTCACTTAGAATCATCGTACCTGAATCCACTCATTATGCTGCTACTGGCCTGATGACATAGATTTCATTGCTGAGTGATATTGCATTGTACGTAAGTACCACAACTTCTTTATCCATTTTTCGCTTTCTGTGATATTGAACTTGTACCGTAAACGAGGTTCTTGTAAACAGAGCCGTCCCAAACTTACTGGTGGCTGTGTCTTTTTGATTTTAATTTCCCTAATCTATAGGACCATAAGTGGAAGTGCCCTAGGCTCTGTTGCTTTGTTTTTTAGATGTTTCAGGAAACACCATACACTTCTCCAGAGTGGCTGTTGGCAATTTACATCATGCCCATCAGCATAACAAGGCTCCCAGTTCTCCATGGCCTGTCCTGCCTTTCTGGATTTTACACTTTTTTCAGATGGCCCTTTTGACCGGGGGGCAGTGAGACTTCATTGTAGTGCAGATTTCCTTTGCAAGCTTGCTTGGTTGGCCAAAAAGGGCGTATGCGTTTTTTCCTGAATATATTCAGGAAAAAACGCATACGCCCTTTTTGGCCAAGTGCATCATTGTGGACGTTCTGCCTCTTTTCCTATGCTTTACATGCAATTCCAGTCTACCTCCTGAAATCGGTTTCCTGCAATTCTGCCCCGCTTTCAAGTCCTCTTGGCAGCCTTACTTCAATATATTTTTGGACGATAGCTGTCATTTAGAACTCTGCAGGTGTGTGAATTACAGGGACCCTGAGCTCCTTTCTTCAACTCGCTTTCTTGTGAGCTGGCCGCAACACCGCAGGATTGCTTCAGGCCCTAGTGTGGTTCCGGCATGGCTCGCTGAGCCTTTGGTTAATTCCTCTTCTTGGTGGGAAATGAGAGTTAAATTTACCTTTCCAGACACCTCCACCTAGTCTCTCATTGGTTCTCCCTATTCCTGTTCATTTTCCGCAGAAATTGCAAACTGGGCCAAACAGGAGGTTAAAGGCACTGACTCTCCAAGTGGGGAGAGTGTTAGTAAAGCATCTGGAATGTTGCACCCGAGTACCAGGGGATGAAAACTGAGACACATTAGAACACGTTTCCCGATCACACGGTAGATCATCCTCTGGGTTCCACATGCATGTTTTAGCTGAAGGAAGAATCCCTTAAACCTGGAGAGTTGAGACCCATGGAATGGGTACCATGCAATATGACTTCAAAGGGTCTGCATTTGCTCACTGAACCTCACCAATCCTATCACTGCTGCGTTTATTCCGCTGTACACATGCTTGATTCTATTTCGGAGACATATAAATCCATAGGTTTTAAGTTTCTTACTAGTCAAGTACATTCTTAGGCGTTTAATATGGGGTGTTGTGTCCACTTCGTTGAGCAAGCAGTAGCTCTTGGCTATTACATATTTGGCTTATGGAAAGGTATCTGTGCTAATTTCAATCTCTGGTTTTATGCAGCACCCCAACTCACTTTTCCCCTTAAGCAAGCATAAGTTGGTTTTCTACATTTGAGACCCTATTCTGTTTTGTAATTCAGTTCCTGTGTAGCCAAGTTTACATTCCGTGTATTAGTGATATCTTATGATGTTTCTTTTTCTGTGTGACTTATTTCACTTAGAATCATCGTACCTGAATCCACTCATTATGCTGCTATGGGCCTGATGACAGAGATTTCATTGCTGAGTGATATTGCATTGTACGTTAGTACCACAACTTCTTTATCCATTTTTCGCTTTCTGCGATATTGAACTTGTACCGGAAATGAGGTCCTTGTAAACAGAGCCGTCCCAAACTTTGGGGTGGCTGTGTCTTTTTGATTTTAATTTCCCTAAGCTATAGGACCATAAGTGGAAGTGCCCTAGGCTCTGTTGCTTTGTGTTTTAGATGTTTCAGGAAACACCATACACTTATCCAGAGTGGCTGTTGGCAATTTACATCACGCCCATCAGCATAACAAGGCTCCCAGTTCTCCATGGCCTGTCCTGCCTTTCTGGATTTTACACTTTTTTCAGATGGCCCTTTTGACCGGGGGGCAGTGAGACATCATTGTAGTGCAGATTTCCTTTGCAAGCTTGCTTGGTTGGCCAAAAAGGGCGTATGCGTTTTTTCCTGAATATATTCAGGAAAAAACACATACGCACTTTATGGCCAAGTGCATCATTGTGGACGTTCTGCCTCTTTTCCTATGCTTTACATGCAATTCCAGTCTACCTCCTGAAATCGGTTTCCTGCAATTCTGCCCTGCTTTCAAGTCCTCTTGGCAGCCTTACTTCAATATATTTTTGGACGATAGCTGTCATTTATAACTCTGCAGGTGTGTGAATTACAGGGCCCCTGAGCTCCTTTCTTCAACTCGCTTTCTTGTGAGCTGGCCGCAACACCGCAGGATTGCTTCAGGCCCTAGTGTGGTTCCGGCATGGCTCGCTGAGCCTTTGGTTAATTCCTCTTCCTGTTGGGAAATGAGAGTTAAATTTGCCCGTCCAGACTCCTCCAGCTAGTCTCTCATTGGTTCTCCCTATTCCTGTTCATTTTCCGCAGAAATTGCAAACTGGGCCAAACAGGAGGTTAAAGGCACTGACTCTCCAAGTGGGGAGAGTGTTAGTAAAGCGTCTGGAATGTTGCACCCGAGTACCAGGGGACGAAAACTGAGACACATTGGAACACGTTTCCCGATCACACGGTGGATCATACTCTGGGTTCCACATGCATGTTTTAGCTGAAGGAAGAATCCCTTAAACGTGAAGAGTTGAGACCCATGGAATGGGTCCCATGCAATATGACTTCAAAGGGTCTGCATTTGCTCACCGAACCTCACCAATCCTATCACTGCTGCGTTTATGCCGCTGTACACATGCTTGATTCTCTTTCGGAGACATATAAATCCATAGGTTTTAAGATTCTTACTAGTCAAGTATATTCTTAGGCGTTTAATATGGGGTGTTGAGTCCACTTCGTTGAGCAAGCAGTAGCTCTTGGCTATTACATATTTGGCTTATGGAAAGGTATCTGTGCTAATTTCAATCTCTGGTTTTATGCAGCACCCCAACTCACCTTTCCCCTTAAGCAAGCATAAGTTGGTTTTCTACATTTGAGACCCTATTCTGTTTTGTAATTCAGTTCCTGTGTAGCCAAGTTTACATTCCGTGTATTAGTGATATCTTATGATGTTTCTTTTTCTGTGTGACTTATTTCACTTAGAATCATCGTACCTGAATCCACTCATTATGCTGCTATGGGCCTGATGACAGAGATTTCATTGCTGAGTGATATTGCATTGTACGTTAGTACCACAACTTCTTTATCCATTTTTCGCTTTCTGCGATATTGAACTTGTACCGGAAACGAGGTTCTTGTAAACAGAGCCGTCCCAAACTTTGGGGTGGCTGTGTCTTTTTGATTTTAATTTCCCTAAGCTATAGGACCATAAGTGGAAGTGCCCTAGGCTCTGTTGCTTTGTTTTTTAGATGTTTCAGGAAACACCATACACTTCTCCAGAGTGGCTGTTGGCAATTTACATCCCGCCCATCAGCATAACAAGGCTCCCAGTTCTCCATGGCCTGTCCTGCCTTTCTGGATTTTACACTTTTTTCAGATGGCCCTTTTGACCGGGGGGCAGTGAGACTTCATTGTAGTGCAGATTTCCTTTGCAAGCTTGCTTGGTTGGCCAAAAAGGGCGTATGCGTTTTTTCCTGAATATATTCAGGAAAAAACGCATACGCCCTTTTTGGCCAAGTGCATCATTGTGGACGTTCTGCCTCTTTTCCTATGCTTTACATGCAATTCCAGTCTACCTCCTGAAATCGGTTTCCTGCAATTCTGCCCCGCTTTCAAGTCCTCTTGGCAGCCTTACTTCAATATATTTTTGGACGATAGCTGTCATTTAGAACTCTGCAGGTGTGTGAATTACAGGGCCCCTGAGCTCCTTTCTTCAACTCGCTTTCTTGTGAGCTGGCCGCAACACCGCAGGATTGCTTCAGGCCCTAGAGTGGTTCCGGCATGGCTCGCTGAGCCTTTGGTTAATTCCTCTTCCTGGTGGGAAATGAGAGTTAAATTTGCCCGTCCAGACTCCTCCAGCTAGTCTCTCATTGGTTCTCCCTATTCCTGTTCATTTTCCGCAGAAATTGCAAACTGGGCCAAACAGGAGGTTAAAGGCACTGACTCTCCAAGTGGGGAGAGTGTTAGTAAAGCGTCTGGAATGTTGCACCCGAGTACCAGGGGACGAAAACTGAGACACATTTGAACACGTTTCCCGATCACACGGTGGATCATCCTCTGGGTTCCACATGCATGTTTTAGCTGAAGGAAGAATCCCTTAAACCTGGAGAGTTGAGACCCATGGAATGGGTCCCATGCAATATGACTTCAAAGGGTCTGCATTTGCTCACCGAACCTCACCAATCCTATCACTGCTGCGTTTATGCCGCTGTACACATGCTTGATTCTCTTTCGGAGACATAAATCCATAGGTTTTAAGATTCTTACTAGTCAAGTATATTCTTAGGCGTTTAATATGGGGTGTTGAGTCCACTTCGTTGAGCAAGCAGTAGCTCTTGGCTATTACATATTTGGCTTATGGAAAGGTATCTGTGCTAATTTCAATCTCTGGTTTTATGCAGCACCCCAACTCACCTTTCCCCTTAAGCAAGCATAAGTTGGTTTTCTACATTTGAGACCCTATTCTGTTTTGTAATTCAGTTCCTGTGTAGCCAAGTTTACATTCCGTGTATTAGTGATATCTTATGATGTTTCTTTTTCTGTGTGACTTATTTCACTTAGAATCATCGTACCTGAATCCACTCATTATGCTGCTATGGGCCTGATGACAGAGATTTCATTGCTGAGTGATATTGCATTGTACGTTAGTACCACAACTTCTTTATCCATTTTTCGCTTTCTGCGATATTGAACTTGTACCGGAAACGAGGTTCTTGTAAACAGAGCCGTCCCAAACTTTGGGGTGGCTGTGTCTTTTTGATTTTAATTTCCCTAAGCTATAGGACCATAAGTGGAAGTGCCCTAGGCTCTGTTGCTTTGTTTTTTAGATGTTTCAGGAAACACCATACACTTCTCCAGAGTGGCTGTTGGCAATTTACATCCCGCCCATCAGCATAACAAGGCTCCCAGTTCTCCATGGCCTGTCCTGCCTTTCTGGATTTTACACTTTTTTCAGATGGCCCTTTTGACCGGGGGGCAGTGAGACTTCATTGTAGTGCAGATTTCCTTTGCAAGCTTGCTTGGTTGGCCAAAAAGGGCGTATGCGTTTTTTCCTGAATATATTCAGGAAAAAACGCATACGCCCTTTTTGGCCAAGTGCATCATTGTGGACGTTCTGCCTCTTTTCCTATGCTTTACATGCAATTCCAGTCTACCTCCTGAAATCGGTTTCCTGCAATTCTGCCCCGCTTTCAAGTCCTCTTGGCAGCCTTACTTCAATATATTTTTGGATGATAGCTGTCATTTAGAACTCTGCAGGTGTGTGAATTACAGGGCCCCTGAGCTCCTTTCTTCAACTCGCTTTCTTGTGAGCTGGCCGCAACACCGCAGGATTGCTTCAGGCCCTAGAGTGGTTCCGGCATGGCTCGCTGAGCCTTTGGTTAATTCCTCTTCCTGTTGGGAAATGAGAGTTAAATTTGCCCGTCCAGACTCCTCCAGCTAGTCTCTCATTGGTTCTCCCTATTCCTGTTCATTTTCCGCAGAAATTGCAAACTGGGCCAAACAGGAGGTTAAAGGCACTGACTCTCCAAGTGGGGAGAGTGTTAGTAAAGCGTCTGGAATGTTGCACCCGAGTACCAGGGGACGAAAACTGAGACACATTTGAACACGTTTCCCGATCACACGGTGGATCATCCTCTGGGTTCCACATGCATGTTTTAGCTGAAGGAAGAATCCCTTAAACCTGGAGAGTTGAGACCCATGGAATGGGTCCCATGCAATATGACTTCAAAGGGTCTGCATTTGCTCACCGAACCTCACCAATCCTATCACTGCTGCGTTTATGCCGCTGTACACATGCTTGATTCTCTTTCGGAGACATAAATCCATAGGTTTTAAGATTCTTACTAGTCAAGTATATTCTTAGGCGTTTAATATGGGGTGTTGAGTCCACTTCGTTGAGCAAGCAGTAGCTCTTGGCTATTACATATTTGGCTTATGGAAAGGTATCTGTGCTAATTTCAATCTCTGGTTTTATGCAGCACCCCAACTCACCTTTCCCCTTAAGCAAGCATAAGTTGGTTTTCTACATTTGAGACCCTATTCTGTTTTGTAATTCAGTTCCTGTGTAGCCAAGTTTACATTCCGTGTATTAGTGATATCTTATGATGTTTCTTTTTCTGTGTGACTTATTTCACTTAGAATCATCATACCTGAATCCACTCATTATGCTGCTATGGGCCTGATGACAGAGATTTCATTGCTGAGTGATATTGCATTGTACGTTAGTACCACAACTTCTTTATCCATTTTTCGCTTTCTGTGATATTGAACTTGTACCGGAAACGAGGTTCTTGTAAACAGAGCCGTCCCAAACTTTGGGGTGGCTGTGTCTTTTTGATTTTAATTTCCCTAAGCTATAGGACCATAAGTGGAAGTGCCCTAGGCTCTGTTGCTTTGTTTTTTAGATGTTTCAGGAAACACCATACACTTCTCCAGAGTGGCTGTTGGCAATTTACATCCCGCCCATCAGCATAACAAGGCTCCCAGTTCTCCATGGCCTGTCCTGCCTTTCTGGATTTTACACTTTTTTCAGATGGCCCTTTTGACCGGGGGGCAGTGAGACTTCATTGTAGTGCAGATTTCCTTTGCAAGCTTGCTTGGTTGGCCAAAAAGGGCGTATGCGTTTTTTCCTGAATATATTCAGGAAAAAACGCATACGCCCTTTTTGGCCAAGTGCATCATTGTGGACGTTCTGCCTCTTTTCCTATGCTTTACATGCAATTCCAGTCTACCTCCTGAAATCGGTTTCCTGCAATTCTGCCCCGCTTTCAATCCTCTTGGCAGCCTTACTTCAATATATTTTTGGACGATAGCTGTCATTTAGAACTCTGCAGGTGTGTGAATTACAGGGCCCCTGAGCTCCTTTCTTCAACTCGCTTTCTTGTGAGCTGGCCGCAACACCGCAGGATTGCTTCAGGCCCTAGAGTGGTTCCGGCATGGCTCGCTGAGCCTTTGGTTAATTCCTCTTCCTGGTGGGAAATGAGAGTTAAATTTGCCCGTCCAGACTCCTCCAGCTAGTCTCTCATTGGTTCTCCCTATTCCTGTTCATTTTCCGCAGAAATTGCAAACTGGGCCAAACAGGAGGTTAAAGGCACTGACTCTCCAAGTGGGGAGAGTGTTAGTAAAGCGTCTGGAATGTTGCACCCGAGTACCAGGGGACGAAAACTGAGACACATTTGAACACGTTTCCCGATCACACGGTGGATCATCCTCTGGGTTCCACATGCATGTTTTAGCTGAAGGAAGAATCCCTTAAACCTGGAGAGTTGAGAACCATGGAATGGGTCCCATGCAATATGACTTCAAAGGGTCTGCATTTGCTCACCGAACCTCACCAATCCTATCACTGCTGCGTTTATGCCGCTGTACACATGCTTGATTCTCTTTCGGAGACATATAAATCCATAGGTTTTAAGATTCTTACTAGTCAAGTATATTCTTAGGCGTTTAATATGGGGTGTTGAGTCCACTTCGTTGAGCAAGCAGTAGCTCTTGGCTATTACATATTTGGCTTATGGAAAGGTATCTGTGCTAATTTCAATCTCTGGTTTTATGCAGCACCCCAACTCACCTTTCCCCTTAAGCAAGCATAAGTTGGTTTTCTACATTTGAGACCCTATTCTGTTTTGTAATTCAGTTCCTGTGTAGCCAAGTTTACATTCCGTGTATTAGTGATATCTTATGATGTTTCTTTTTCTGTGTGACTTATTTCACTTAGAATCATCGTACCTGAATCCACTCATTATGCTGCTATGGGCCTGATGACAGAGATTTCATTGCTGAGTGATATTGCATTGTACGTTAGTACCACAACTTCTTTATCCATTTTTCGCTTTCTGTGATATTGAACTTGTACCGGAAACGAGGTTCTTGTAAACAGAGCCGTCCCAAACTTTGGGGTGGCTGTGTCTTTTTGATTTTAATTTCCCTAAGCTATAGGACCATAAGTGGAAGTGCCCTAGGCTCTGTTGCTTTGTTTTTTAGATGTTTCAGGAAACACCATACACTTCTCCAGAGTGGCTGTTGGCAATTTACATCATGCCCATCAGCATAACAAGGCTCCCAGTTCTCCATGGCCTGTCCTGCCTTTCTGGATTTTACACTTTTTTCAGATGTCCCTTTTGACCGGGGGGCAGTGAGACTTCATTGTAGTGCAGATTTCCTTTGCAAGCTTGCTTGGTTGGCCAAAAAGGGCGTATGCGTTTTTTCCTGAATATATTCAGGAAAAAACGCATACGCCCTTTTTGGCCAAGTGCATCATTGTGGACGTTCTGCCTCTTTTCCTATGCTTTACATGCAATTCCAGTCTACCTCCTGAAATCGGTTTCCTGCAATTCTGCCCCGCTTTCAAGTCCTCTTGGCAGCCTTACTTCAATATATTTTTGGACGATAGCTGTCATTTAGAACTCTGCAGGTGTGTGAATTACAGGGACCCTGAGCTCCTTTCTTCAACTCGCTTTCTTGTGAATTGGCCGCAACACCGCAGGATTGATTCAGGCCCTAGTGTGGTTCCGGCATGGCTCGCTGAGCCTTTGGTTAATTCCTCTTCCTGTTGGGAAATGAGAGTTAAATTTGCCCGTCCAGACTCCTCCAGCTAGTCTCTCATTGGTTCTCCCTATTCCTGTTCATTTTCCGCAGAAATTGCAAACTGGGCCAAACAGGAGGTTAAAGGCACTGACTCTCCAAGTGGGGAGAGTGTTAGTAAAGCGTCTGGAATGTTGCACCCGAGTACCAGGGGACGAAAACTGAGACACATTTGAACACGTTTCCCGATCACACGGTGGATCATCCTCTGGGTTCCACATGCATGTTTTAGCTGAAGGAAGAATCCCTTAAACCTGGAGAGTTGAGAACCATGGAATGGGTACCATGCAATATGACTTCAAAGGGTCTGCATTTGCTCACCGAACCTCACCAATCCTATCACTGCTGCGTTTATGCCACTGTACACACGCTTGATTCTCTTTCGAAGACATATAAATCCATAGGTTTTAAGATTCTTACTAGTCAGGTATATTCTTAGGCGTTTAATATGGGGTGTTGAGTCCACTTCATTGAGCAAGCAGTAGCTCTTGTCTATTACATATTTGGCTTATGGAAAGGTATCTGTGGTAATTTCAATCTCTTGTTTTATGCAGCACCCCAACTCACCTTTCCCCATAAGCAAGCATAAGTTGGTTTTCTACATTTGAGACCCTATTCTGTTTTGTAATTCAGTTCCTGTGTAGCCAAGTTTACATTCCGTGTATTAGTGATATCTTATGATGTTTCTTTTTCTGTGTGACTTATTTCACTTAGAATCATCGTACCTGAATCCACTCATTATGCTGTTACTGGCCTGATGACATAGATTTCATTGCTGAGTGATATTGCATTGTACGTAAGTACCACAACTTCTTTATCCATTTTTCGCTTTCTGCGATATTGAACTTGTACCGTAAACGAGGTTCTTGTAAACAGAGCCGTCCCAAACTTACTGGTGGCTGTGTCTTTTTGATTTTAATTTCCCTAATCTATAGGACCATAAGTGGAAGTGCCCTAGGCTCTGTTGCTTTGTTTTTTAGATGTTTCAGGAAACACCATACACTTCTCCAGAGTGGCTGTTGGCAATTTACATCATGCCCATCAGCATAACAAGGCTCCCAGTTCTCCATGGCCTGTCCTGCCTTTCTGGATTTTACACTTTTTTCAGATGGCCCTTTTGACCGGGGGGCAGTGAGACTTCATTGTAGTGCAGATTTCCTTTGCAAGCTTGCTTGGTTGGCCAAAAAGGGCGTATGCATTTTTTCCTGAATATATTCAGGAAAAAACGCATACGCCCTTTTTGGCCAAGTGCATCATTGTGGACGTTCTGCCTCTTTTCCTATGCTTTACATGCAATTCCAGTCTACCTCCTGAAATCGGTTTCCTGCAATTCTGCCCCGCTTTCAAGTCCTCTTGGCAGCCTTACTTCAATATATTTTTGGACGATAGCTGTCATTTAGAACTCTGCAGGTGTGTGAATTACAGGGACCCTGAGCTCCTTTCTTCAACTCGCTTTCTTGTGAGCTGGCCGCAACACCGCAGGATTGCTTCAGGCCCTAGTGTGGTTCCGGCATGGCTCGCTGAGCCTTTGGTTAATTCCTCTTCTTGGTGGGAAATGAGAGTTAAATTTACCTGTCCAGACACCTCCAGCTAGTCTCTCATTGGTTCTCCCTATTCCTGTTCATTTTCCGCAGAAATTGCAAACTGGGCCAAACAGGAGTTTAAAGGCACTGACTCTCCAAGTGGGGAGAGTGTTAGTAAAGCATCTGGAATGTTGCACCCGAGTACCAGGGGACGAAAACTGAGACACATTAGAACACGTTTCCCGATCACACGGTAGATCATCCTCTGGGTTCCACATGCATGTTTTAGCTGAAGGAAGAATCCCTTAAACCTGGAGAGTTGAGACCCATGGAATGGGTACCATGCAATATGACTTCAAAGGGTCTGCATTTGCTCACTGAACCTCACCAATCCTATCACTGCTGCGTTTATGCCGCTGTACACATGCTTGATTCTCTTTCGGAGACATATAAATCCATAGGTTTTAAGTTTCTTACTAGTCAAGTATATTCTTAGGCGTTTAATATGGGGTGTTGTGTCCACTTCGTTGAGCAAGCAGTAGCTCTTGGCTATTACATATTTGGCTTATGGAAAGGTATCTGTGCTAATTTCAATCTCTGGTTTTATGCAGCACCCCAACTCACCTTTCCCCTTAAGCAAGCATAAGTTGGTTTTCTACATTTGAGACCCTATTCTGTTTTGTAATTCAGTTCTTGTGTAGCCAAGTTTACATTCCGTGTATTAGTGATATCTTATGATGTTTCTTTTTCTGTGTGACTTATTTCACTTAGAATCATCGTACCTGAATCCACTCATTATGCTGCTATGGGCCTGATGACAGAGATTTCATTGCTGAGTGATATTGCATTGTACGTTAGTACCACAACTTCTTTATCCATTTTCCGCTTTCTGCGATATTGAACTTGTACCGGAAATGAGGTCCTTGTAAACAGAGCCGACCCAAACTTTGGGGTGGCTGTGTCTTTTTGATTTTAATTTCCCTAAGCTATAGGACCATAAGTGGAAGTGCCCTAGGCTCTGTTGCTTTGTTTTTTAGATGTTTCAGGAAACACCATACACTTCTCCAGAGTGGCTTTTGGCAATTTACATCACGCCCATCAGCATAACAAGGCTCCCAGTTCTCCATGGCCTGTCCTGCCTTTCTGGATTTTACACTTTTTTCAGATGGCCCTTTTGACCGGGGGGCAGTGAGACTTCATTGTAGTGCAGATTTCCTTTGCAAGCTTGCTTGGTTGGCCAAAAAGGGCGTATGCGTTTTTTCCTGAATATATTCAGGAAAAAACGCATACGCCCTTTTTGGCCAAGTGCATCATTGTGGACGTTCTGCCTCTTTTCCTATGCTTTACATGCAATTCCAGTCTACCTCCTGAAATCGGTTTCCTGCAATTCTGCCCTGCTTTCAAGTCCTCTTGGCAGCCTTACTTCAATATATTTTTGGACGATAGCTGTCATTTAGAACTCTGCAGGTGTGTGAATTACAGGGCCCCTGAGCTCCTTTCTTCAACTCGCTTTCTTGTGAGCTGGCCGCAACACCGCAGGATTGCTTCAGGCCCTAGTGTGGTTCCGGCATGGCACGCTGAGCCTTTGGTTAATTCCTCTTCCTGGTGGGAAATGAGAGTTAAGTTTGCCCGTCCAGACTCCTCCAGCTAGTCTCTCATTGGTTCTCCCTATTCCTGTTCATTTTCCGCAGAAATTGCAAACTGGGCCAAACAGGAGGTTAAAGGCACTGACTCTCCAAGTGGGGAGAGTGTTAGTAAAGCGTCTGGAATGTTGCACCCGAGTACCAGGGGACGAAAACTGAGACACATTTGAACACGTTTCCCGATCACACGGTGGATCATCCTCTGGGTTCCACATGCATGTTTTAGCTGAAGGAAGAATCCCTTAAACGTGGAGAGTTGAGACCCATGGAATGGGTCCCATGCAATATGACTTCAAAGGGTCTGCATTTGCTCACCGAACCTCACCAATCCTATCACTGCTGCGTTTATGCCGCTGTACACATGCTTGATTCTCTTTCGGAGACATATAAATCCATAGGTTTTAAGATTCTTACTAGTCAAGTATATTCTTAGGCGTTTAATATGGGGTGTTGAGTCCACTTCATTGAGCAAGCAGTAGCTCTTGGCTATTACATATTTGGCTTATGGAAAGGTATCTGTGCTAATTTCAATCTCTGGTTTTATGCAGCACCCCAACTCACCTTTCCCCTTAAGCAAGCATAAGTTGGTTTTCTACATTTGAGACCCTATTCTGTTTTGTAATTCAGTTCCTGTGTAGCCAAGTTTACATTCCGTGTATTAGTGATATCTTATGATGTTTCTTTTTCTGTGTGACTTATTTCACTTAGAATCATCGTACCTGAATCCACTCATTATGCTGCTATGGGCCTGATGACAGAGATTTCATTGCTGAGTGATATTGCATTGTACGTTAGTACCACAACTTCTTTATCCATTTTTCGCTTTCTGCGATATTGAACTTGTACCGGAAACGAGGTTCTTGTAAACAGAGCCGTCCCAAACTTTGGGGTGGCTGTGTCTTTTTGATTTTAATTTCCCTAAGCTATAGGACCATAAGTGGAAGTGCCCTAGGCTCTGTTGCTTTGTTTTTTAGATGTTTCAGGAAACACCATACACTTCTCCAGAGTGGCTGTTGGCAATTTACATCACGCCCATCAGCATAACAAGGTTCCCAGTTCTCCGTGGCCTGTCCTGCCTTTCTGGATTTTACACTTTTTTCAGATGGCCCTTTTGACCGGGGGGCAGTGAGACTTCATTGTAGTGCAGATTTCCTTGGCAAGCTTGCTTGGTTGGCCAAAAAGGTCGTATGGGTTTTTTCCTGAATATATTCAGGAAAAAACGCATACGCCCTTTTTGGCCAAGTGCATCATTGTGGACGTTCTGCCTCTTTTCCTATGCTTTACATGAAATTCCTGTCTACCTCCTGAAATCGGTTTCCTGCAATTCTGCCCAACTTTCAAGTCCTCTTGGCTGCCTTACTTCAATATATTTTTTGACGATAGCTGTCATTTATAACTCTGCAGGTTTGTGAATTACAGTGCCCCTGAGCTCCTTTCTTCAACTCGTTTTCTTGTGAGCTGGCCGCAACACCGCAGGATTGCTTCAGGCCCTAGTGTGGTTCCGGCATGGCACGCTGAGCCTTTGGTTAATTCCTCTTCTTGGTGGGAAATGAGAGTTAAATTTGCCCCTCCAGACACCTCCAGCTAGTCTCTCATTGGTTCTCCCTATTCCTGTTCATTTTCTGCAGAAATTGCAAACTGGGCCAAACAGGAGGTTAAAGGCACTGACTCTGCAAGTGGGGAGAGTGTTAGTAAAGCGTCTGGAATGTTGCACCCAAGTACCAGGGGATGAAAACTGAGACACATTTGAACACGTTTCCCAATCACACGGTGGATCATACTCTGGGTTCCACATGCATGTTTTAACTGAAGGAAGAATCCCTTAAACCTGGAGAGTTGAGAACCATGGAATGGGTACCATGCAATATGAATTCAAAGGGTCTGCATTTGCTCACCGAACCTCACCAATCCTATCACTGCTGCTTTTATGTCACTGTACACACGCTGGATTCTCTTTTGGAGACATATAAATCCATAGGTTTTAAGATTCTTACTAGTCAGGTATATTCTTAGGCGTTTAATATAGGGTGTTGAGTCCACTTCGTTGAGCAAGGAGTAGCTCTTGTGTATTACATATTTGGCTTATGGAAAGGTATCTGTGTTAATTTCAATCTCTGGTTTTATGCAGCACCCCAACTCACCTTTCCCCTTAAGCAAGCATAAGTTGGTTTTCTACATTTGAGACCCTATTCTGTTTTGTAATTCAGTTCCTGTGTAGCCAAGTTTACATTCCGTGTATTAGTGATATCTTATGATGTTTCTTTTTCTGTGTGACTTATTTCACTTAGAATCATCGTACCTGAATCCACTCATTATGCTGCTACTGGCCTGATGACATAGATTTCATTGCTGAGTGATATTGCATTGTACGTAAGTACCACAACTTCTTTATCCATTTTTCGCTTTCTGCGATATTGAACTTGTACCATAAACGAGGTTCTTGTAAACAGAGCCGTTCCAAACTTTGGGGTGGCTGTGTCTTTTTGATTTTAATTTCCCTAATCTATAGGACCATAAGTGGAAGTGCCCTAGGCTCTGTTGCTTTGTTTTTTAGATGTTTCAGGAAACACCATACACTTCTCCAGAGTGGCTGTTGGCAATTTACATCCCGCCCATCAGCATAACTAGGCTCCCAGTTCTCCATGGCCTGTCCTGCCTTTATGGATTTTACACTTTTTTCAGATGGCCCTTTTGACCGGGGGGCAGTGAGACTTCATTGTAGTTCAGATTTCCTTTGCAAGCTTGCTTGGTTGGCCAAAAAGTGCATATGAGTTTTTTCCTGAGTATATTCAGGAAAAAACGCATACGCCCTTTTTGGCCAAGTGCATCATTGTGGACGTTCTGCCTCTTTTCCTATGCTTTACATGCAATTCCAGTCTACCTCCTGAAATCGGTTTCCTGCAATTCTGCCCCGCTTTCAAGTCCTCTTGGCAGCCTTACTTCAATATATTTTTGGATGATAGCTGTCATTTATAACTCTGCAGGTGTGTGAATTACAGGGCCCCTGAGCTCCTTTCTTCAACTCGCTTTCTTGTGAGCTGGCCGCAACACCGCAGGATTGCTTCAGGCCCTAGTGTGGTTCCGGCATGGCTCGCTGAGCCCTTGGTTAATTCCTCTTCCTGGTGGGAAATGAGAGTTAAATTTGCCCGTCCAGACACCTCCAGCTAGTCTCTCATTGGTTCTCCCTATTCCTGTTCATTTTCCGCAGAAATTGCAAACTGGGCCAAACAGGAGTTTAAAGGCACTGACTCTCCAAGTGGGGAGAGTGTTAGTAAAGCATCTGGAATGTTGCACCCGAGTACCAGGGGACGAAAACTGAGACACATTTGAACACGTTTCCCGATCACACGGTGGATCATACTCTGGGTTCCACATGCATGTTTTAGCTGAAGGAAGAATCCCTTAAACCTGGAGAGTTGAGAACCATGGAATGGGTACCATGCAATATGACTTCAAAGGGTCTGCATTTGCTCACCGAACCTCACCAATCCTATCACTGCTGCGTTTATGCCGCTGTACACACGCTTGATTCTCTTTCGTAGACATATCAATCCATAGGTTTTAAGATTCTTACTAGTCAGGTATATTCTTAGGCGTTTAATATGGGGTGTTGAGTCCACTTCGTTGAGCAAGCAGTAGCTCTTGTCTATTACATATTTGGCTTATGGAAAGGTATCTGTGATAATTTCAATCTCTGGTTTTATGCAGCACCCCAACTCACCTTTCCCCTTAAGCAAGCATAAGTTGGTTTTCTACATTTGAGACCCTATTCTGTTTTGTAATTCAGTTCCTGTGTAGCCAAGTTTACATTCCGTGTATTAGTGATATCTTATGATGTTTCTTTTTCTGTGTGACTTATTTCACTTAGAATCATCGTACCTGAATCCACTCATTATGCTGCTACTGGCCTGATGACGTAGATTTCATTGCTGAGTGGTATTGCATTGTACGTAAGTACCACAACTTCTTTATCCATTTTTCGCTTTCTGCAATATTGAACTTGTACCGTAAATGAGGTTCTTGTAAACAGAGCCATCCCAAACTTTGGGGTGGCTGTGTCTTTTTGATTTTAATTTCCCTAAGCTATAGGACCATAAGTGGAAATTCCCTAGGCTCTGTTGCTTTGTTTTTTAGATGTTTCAGGAAACACCATACACTTCTCCAGAGTGGCTGTTGGCAATTTACATCCCGCCCATCAGTCTAACTAGGCTCTCAGTTCTCCATGGCCTGTCCTGCCTTTCTGGATTTTACACTTTTTTCAGATGGTCCTTTTGACCGGGGGGCAGTGAGACTTCATTGTAGTGCAGATTTCCTTTGCAAGCTTGCTTGGTTGGCCAAAAAGGGCGTATGCGTTTTTTCCTGAATATATTCAGGAAAAAACGCATACGTCCTTTTTGGCCAAGTGCATCATTGTGGACGTTCTGCCTCTTTTCCTATGCTTTTCATGCAATTCCAGTCTACCTCCTGAAATCGGTTTCCTGCAATTCTGCCCCGCTTTCAAGTCCTCTTGGCAGCCTTACTTCAAAATATTTTTGGACGATAGCTGTCATTTAGAACTCTGCAGGTGTGTGAATTACAGGGACCCTGAGCTCCTTTCTTCAACTCGCTTTCTTGTGAGCTGGCCGCAACACCGCAGGATTGCTTCAGGCCCTAGTGTGGTTCCGGCATGGCTCGCTGAGCCTTTGGTTAATTCCTCTTCCTGTTGGGAAATGAGCATTAAATTTGCCCGTCCAGACTCCTCCAGCTAGTCTCTCATTGGTTCTCCCTATTCCTGTTCATTTTCCGCAGAAATTGCAAACTGGGCCAAACAGGAGGTTAAAGGCACTGACTCTCCAAGTGGGGAGAGTGTTAGTAAAGCGTCTGGAATGTTGCACCCGAGTACCAGGGGACGAAAACTGAGACACATTTGAACACGTTTCCCGATCACACGGTGGATCATACTCTGGGTTCCACATGCATGTTTTAGCTGAAGGAAGAATCCCTTAAACCTGGAGAGTTGAGAACCATGGAATGGGTACCATGCAATATGACTTCAAAGGGTCTGCATTTGCTCACCGAACCTCACCAATCCTATCAGTGCTGCGTTTATGCCGCTGTACACACGCTTGATTCTCTTTTGGAGACATATAAATCCATAGGTTTAAAGATTATTACTAGTCAGGTATATTCTTAGGCGTTTAATATGGGGTGTTGAGTCCACTTCGTTGAGCAAGCAGTAGCTCTTGTCTATTACATATTTGGCTTATGGAAAGGTATCTCTGCTAATTTCAATCTCTGGTTTTATGCAGCACCCCAACTCACCTTTCCCCTTAAGCAAGCATAAGTTGGTTTTCTACATTTGAGACCCTATTCTGTTTTGTAATTCAGTTCCTGTGTAGCCAAGTTTATATTCCATGTATTAGTGATAACTTATGATGTTTCTTTTTGTCTGTGACTTATTTCACTTAGAATTATCGTACCTGAATCCACTCATTATGCTGCTAAGGGCCTGATGACATAGATTTCATTGCTGAGTGTTATTGCATTGTACGTAAGTACCTCAAATTCTTTATCCATTTCTCGCTTTCTGCGATATTGAACTTGTACTGTAAATGAGGTTCTTGTAAACAGAGCCGTCCCAAACTTTGGGGTTGCTGTGTCTTTTTGAATTTAATTTCCCTAAGCTATAGGACCATAAGTGGAAGTGCCCTAGGCTCTGTTGCTTTGTTTTTTAGATGTTTCAGGAAACACCATACACTTCTCCAGAGTGGCTTTTGGCAATTTACATCCCACCCATCAGCATAACAAGGCTCCCAGTTCTCCATGGCCTGTCCTGCCTTTCTGGATTTTACACTTTTTTCAGATGGCCCTTTTGACCGGGGGGCAGTGAGACTTCATTGTAGTGCAGATTTCCTTTGCAAGCTTGCTTGGTTGGCCAAAAAGGGCGTATGCGTTTTTTCCTGAATATATTCAGGAAAAAACGCATACGCCCTTTTTGGCCAAGTGCATCATTGTGGACGTTCTGCCTCTTTTCCTATGCTTTACATGCAATTCCAGTCTACCTCCTGAAATCGGTTTCCTGCAATTCTGCCCCGCTTTCAAGTCCTCTTGGCAGCCTTACTTCAATATATTTTTTGACGATAGCTGTCATTTAGAACTGTGCAGGTGTATGAATTACAGGGCCCCTGAGCTCCTTTCTTCAACTCGCTTTCTTGTGAGCTGGCCGCAACACCGCAGGATTGCTTCAGGCCCTAGTGTGGTTCCGGCATGGCTCGCTGAGCCTTTGGTTAATTCCTCTTCCTGGTGGGAAATGAGAGTTAAATTTGCCCGTCCAGACTCTTCCAGCTAGTCTCTCATTGGTTCTCCCTATTCCTGTTCATTTTCCGCAGAAATTGCAAACTGGGCCAAACAGGAGGTTAAAGGCACTGACTCTCCAAGTGGGGAGAGTGTTAGTAAAGCGTCTGGAATGTTGCACCCGAGTACCAGGGGACGAAAACTGAGACACATTTGAACACGTTTCCCGATCACATGGTGGATCATACTCTGGGTTCCACATGCATGTTTTAGCTGAAGGAAGAATCCCTTACACCTGGAGAGTTGAGACCCATGGAATGGGTACCATGCAATATGACTTCAAAGGGTCTGCGTTTGCTCATCGAACCTCACCAATCCTATCACTGCTGAGTTTATGCCACTGTACACATGCTGGTTTCTCTTTCGGAGACATATAAATCCATAGGTTTTAAGATTCTTACTAGTCAGGTATATTCTTAGGCGTTTAATATGGGGTGTTGGGTCCACTTCGTTGAGCAAGGAGTAGCGCTTGTTTATTACATATTTGGCTTATGGAACGGTATCTGTGCTAATTTCTATCTCTGGTTTTATGCACCACCCCAACTCACCTTTCCCCTTAAGCAAGCATAAGTTGGTTTTCTACATTTGAGACCCTGTTCTGTTTTATAATTCAGTTCCTGTGTAGCCAAGTTTACATTCCATGTATTAGTGATAACTTATGATGTTTCTTTTTCTGTGTGACTTATTTCACTTAGAATTATCGTACCTGAATCCACTCATTATGCTGTTACTGGCCTGATGACATAGATTTCATTGCTGAGTGATATTGCAGTGTACGTAAGTACCACAACTTCTTTATCCATTTTTCGCTTTCTGTGATATTGAACTTGTACTGTAAACAAGGTTCTTGTAAACAGAGCCGACCCAAACATTGGGGTGGCTGTGTCTTTTTGATTTCAATTTCCCTAAGCTATAGGACCATAAGTGGAAGTGCCCTAGGCTCTGTTGCTTTGTTTTTTAGATGTTTCAGGAAACACCATACACTTCTCCAGAGTGGCTGTTGGCAATTTACATCACGCCCATCAGCATAACAAGGTTCCCAGTTCTCCATGGCCTGTCCTGCCTTTCTGGATTTTACACTTTTTTCAGATGGCCCTTTTGACCGGGGGGCAGTGAGACTTCATTGTAGTGCAGATTTCCTTGGCAAGCTTGCTTGGTTGGCCAAAAAGGTCGTATGGGTTTTTTCCTGAATATATTCAGGAAAAAACGCATACGCCCTTTTTGGCCAAGTGCATCATTGTGGACGTTCTGCCTCTTTTCCTATGCTTTACATGAAATTCCTGTCTACCTCCTGAAATCGGTTTCCTGCAATTCTGCCCAACTTTCAAGTCCTCTTGGCTGCCTTACTTCAATATATTTTTTGACGATAGCTGTCATTTATAACTCTGCAGGTTTGTGAATTACAGTGCCCCTGAGCTCCTTTCTTCAACTCGTTTTCTTGTGAGCTGGCCGCAACACCGCAGGATTGCTTCAGGCCCTAGTGTGGTTCCGGCATGGCACGCTGAGCCTTTGGTTAATTCCTCTTCTTGGTGGGAAATGAGAGTTAAATTTGCCCCTCCAGACACCTCCAGCTAGTCTCTCATTGGTTCTCCCTATTCCTGTTCATTTTCTGCAGAAATTGCAAACTGGGCCAAACAGGAGGTTAAAGGCACTGACTCTGCAAGTGGGGAGAGTGTTAGTAAAGCGTCTGGAATGTTGCACCCAAGTACCAGGGGATGAAAACTGAGACACATTTGAACACGTTTCCCAATCACACGGTGGATCATACTCTGGGTTCCACATGCATGTTTTAACTGAAGGAAGAATCCCTTAAACCTGGAGAGTTGAGAACCATGGAATGGGTACCATGCAATATGAATTCAAAGGGTCTGCATTTGCTCACCGAACCTCACCAATCCTATCACTGCTGCTTTTATGTCACTGTACACACGCTGGATTCTCTTTTGGAGACATATAAATCCATAGGTTTTAAGATTCTTACTAGTCAGGTATATTCTTAGGCGTTTAATATGGGGTGTTGAGTCCACTTCGTTGAGCAAGGAGTAGCTCTTGTCTATTACATATTTGGCTTATGGAAAGGTATCTGTGTTAATTTCAATCTCTGGTTTTATGCAGCACCCCAACTCACCTTTCCCCTTAAGCAAGCATAAGTTGGTTTTCTACATTTGAGACCCTATTCTGTTTTGTAATTCAGTTCCTGTGTAGCCAAGTTTACATTCCGTGTATTAGTGATATCTTAAGATGTTTCTTTTTCTGTGTGACTTATTTCACTTAGAATCATCGTACCTGAATCCACTCATTATGCTGCTACTGGCCTGATGACATAGATTTCATTGCTGAGTGATATTGCATTGTACGTAAGTACCACAACTTCTTTATCCATTTTTCGCTTTCTGCGATATTGAACTTGTACCATAAACGAGGTTCTTGTAAACAGAGCCGTTCCAAACTTTGGGGTGGCTGTGTCTTTTTGATTTTAATTTCCCTAATCTATAGGACCATAAGTGGAAGTGCCCTAGGCTCTGTTGCTTTGTTTTTTAGATGTTTCAGGAAACACCATACACTTCTCCAGAGTGGCTGTTGGCAATTTACATCCCGCCCATCAGTCTAACTAGGCTCCCAGTTCTCCATGGCCTGTCCTGCCTTTATGGATTTTACACTTTTTTCAGATGGTCCTTTTGACCGGGGGGCAGTGAGACTTCATTGTAGTGCAGATTTCCTTTGCAAGCTTGCTTGGTTGGCCAAAAAGGGCGTATGCGTTTTTTCCTGAATATATTCAGGAAAAAACGCATACGTCCTTTTTGGCCAAGTGCATCATTGTGGACGTTCTGCCTCTTTTCCTATGCTTTTCATGCAATTCCAGTCTACCTCCTGAAATCGGTTTCCTGCAATTCTGCCCCGCTTTCAAGTCCTCTTGGCAGCCTTACTTCAAAATATTTTTGGATGATAGCTGTCATTTATAACTCTGCAGGTTTGTGAATTACAGTGCCCCTGAGCTTCTTTCTTCAACTCGCTTTCTTGTGAGCTGGCCGCAACACCGCAGGATTGCTTCAGGCCCTAGTGTGGTTTCGGCATGGCTCGCTGAGCCTTTGGTTAATTCCTCTTCCTGGTGGGAAATGAGAGTTAAATTTGCCCGTCCAGACACCTCCAGCTAGTCTGTCATTGGTTCTCCCTATTCCTGTTAATTTTCCACAGAAATTGCAAACTGGGCCAAACAGGAGGTTAAAGGCACTGACTCTCCAAGTGGGGAGAGTGTTAGTAAAGCGTCTGGAATGTTGCACCCGAGTACCAGGGGACGAAAACTGAGACACATATGAACACGTTTCCCGATCACACGGTGGATCATACTCTGGGTTCCACATGCATGTTTTAGCTGAAGGAAGAATCCCTTACCTGGAGAGTTGAGACGCATGGAATGGGTACCATGCAATATGACTTCAAAGGGTCTGCATTTGCTCACCGAACCTCACCAATCCTATCACTGCTGCGTTTATGCCGCTGTACACACGCTTGATTCTCTTTCGGAGACATATAAATCCATAGGCTTTAAGATTCTTACTAGTCAGGTATATTCTTAGGCGTTTAATATGGGGTGTTGAGTCCACTTCGTTGAGCAAGCAGTAGCTCTTGTCTATTACATATTTGACTTATGGAAATGTATCTGTGCTAATTTCAATCGCTGGTTTTATGCAGCACCCCAACTCACCTTTCCCCTTAAGCAAGCATAAGTTGTTTTTCTACATTTGAGACCCTATTCTGTTTTGTAATTCAGTTCCTGTGTAGCCAAGTTTACATTCCGTGTATTAGTGATACCTCATGATGTTTCTTTTTCTGTGTGACTTATTTTACTTAGAATCATCGTACCTGAATCCACTCATTATGCTGCTACTGGCCTGATGACATAGATTTCATTGCTGAGTGATATTGCATTGTACGTAAGTACCACAACTTCTTTATCCATTTTTCGCTTTCTGCGATATTGAACTTGTACCGTAAATGAGGTTCTTGTAAACAGAGCCATCCCAAACTTTGGGGTGGCTGTGTCTTTTTGATTTTAATTTCCCTAATCTATAGGACCGTAAGTGTAAGTGCCCTAGGCTCTGTTGCTTTGCTTTTTAGATGTTTCAGGAAACACCATACACTTCTCCAGAGTGGCTGTTGGCAATTTACATCCCGCCCATCAGCATAAGAAGGCTCCCAGTTCTCCATGGTCTGTCCTGCCTTTCTGGATTTTACACTTTTTTCAGATGGCCCTTTTGACCGGGGGGCAGTGAGACTTCATTGTAGTGCAGATTACCTTTGCAAGCTTGCTTGGTTGGCCAAAAAGGGCGTATGCGTTTTTTCCTGAATATATTCAGGAATATATTCAGGAAAAAACGCATACGCCCTTTTTGGCCAAGTGCATCATTGTGGACGTTCTGCCTCTTTTCCTATGCTTTACATGCAATTCCAGTCTACCTCCTGAAATCGGTTTCCTGCAATTCTGCCCCGCTTTCAAGTCCTCTTGGCAGCCTTACTTCAATATATTTTTGGACGATAGCTGTCATGTATAACTCTGCAGGTTTGTGAATGACAGTGCCCCTGAGCTCCTTTCTTCAACTCGCTTTCTTGTGAGCTGGCCACAACACCGCAGGATTGCTTCAGGCCCTAGTGTGGTTCCGGCACGGTAGGCTGAGCCTTTGGTTAATTCCTCTTCCTGGTGGGAAATGAGAGTAAAATTTGCCCGTCCAGACACCTCCAGCTAGTCTCTCATTGGTTCTCCCTATTCCTGTTCATTTTCCGCAGAAATTGCAAACTGGGCCAAACAGGAGGTTAAAGGCACTGACTCTCCAAGTGGGGAGAGTGTTAGTAAAGCGTCTGGAATGTTGCACCCGAGTACCAGGGGACGAAAACTGAGACACATTTGAACACGTTTCCCGATCACACGGTGGATCATACTCTGGGTTCCACATGCATGTTTTAGCTGAAGGAAGAATCCCTTAAACCTGGAGAGTTGAGAACCATGGAATGGGTACCATGCAATATGACTTCAAAGGGTCTGCATTTGCTCACCGAACCTCACCAATCCTATCACTGCTGCGTTTATGCCGCTGTACACATGCTTGATTCTCTTTCGGAGACATATCAATCCATAGGTTTTAAGATTCTTACTAGTCAGGTATATTCTTAGGCGTTTAATATGGGGTGTTGAGTCCACTTCGTTGAGCAAGCAGTAGCTATTGTCTATTACATATTTGGCTTATGGAAAGGTATCTGTGCTAATTTCAATCTCTGGTTTTATGCAGCACCCCAACTCACCTTTCCCCTTAAGCAAGCATAAGTTGGTTTTCTACATTTGAGACCCTATTCTGTTTTGTAATTCAGTTCCTGTGTAGGCAAGTTTACATTCCGTGTATTAGTGATAACTTATGATGTTTCTTTTTCTGTGTGACTTATTTCACTTAGAATCATCGTACCTGAATCCACTCATTATGCTGCTACTGGCCTGATGACATAGATTTCATTGCTGAGTGATATTGCATTGTACGTAAGTACCACAACTTCTTTATCCATTTTTCGCTTTCTGCGATATTGAACTTGTACCGTAAATGAGGTTCTGGTAAACAGAGCCGTCCCAAACTTTGGGGTGGCTGTGTCTTTTTGATTTTAATTTCCCTAATCTATAGGACCATAAGTGGAAGTGCCCTAGGCTCTGTTGCTTTGTTTTTTAGATGTTTCAGGAAACACCATACACTTCTCCAGAGTGGCTGTTGGCAATTTACATCCCGCCCATCAGCATAACAAGGCTCCCAGTTCTCCATGGCCTGTCCTGCCTTTCTGGATTTTACACTTTTTTCAGATGTCCCTTTTGACCGGGGGGCAGTGAGACTTCATTGTAGTGCAGATTTCCTTTGCAAGCTTGCTTGGTTGGCCAAAAAGGGCGTATGCGTTTTTTCCTGAATATATTCAGGAAAAAACGCATACGCCCTTTTTGGCCATGTGCATCATTGTGGACGTTCTGCCTCTTTTCCTATGCTTTTCATGCAATTCCAATCTACTTCCTGAAATCGGTTTCCTGCAATTCTGCCCCGCTTTCAAGTCCTCTTGTCAGCCTTACTTCAATATATTTTTGGATGATAGCTGTCATTTATAACTCTGCAGGTTTGTGAATTACAGTGCCCCTGAGCTTCTTTCTTCAACTCGCTTTCTTGTGAGCTGGCCGCAACACCGCAGTATTGCTTCAAGCACTAGTGTAGTTTCGGCATGGTTCGCTGAGCCTTTGGTTAATTCCTCTTCCTGGTGGGAAATGAGAGTTAAATTTGCCCGTCCAGACACCTCCAGCTAGTCTGTCATTGGTTCTCCCTATTCCTGTTAATTTTCCACAGAAATTGCAAACTGGGCCAAACAGGAGGTTAAAGGCACTGACTCTCCAAGTGGGGAGAGTGTTAGTAAAGCGTCTGGAATGTTGCACCCGAGTACCAGGGGACGAAAACTGAGACACATATGAACACGTTTCCCGATCACACGGTGGATCATACTCTGGGTTCCACATGCATGTTTTAGCTGAAGGAAGAATCCCTTACCTGGAGAGTTGAGATGCATGGAATGGGTACCATGCAATATGACTTCAAAGGGTCTGCATTTGCTCACCGAACCTCACCAATCCTATCACTGCTGCGTTTATGCTGCTGTACACACGCTTGATTCTCTTTCGGAGACATATAAATCCATAGGCTTTAAGATTCTTACTAGTCAGGTATATTCTTAGGCGTTTAATATGGGATGTTGAGTCCACTTCGTTGAGCAAGGAGTAGCTCTTGTCTATTACATATTTGGCTTATGGCAAGGTATCTGTGTTAATTTCAATCTCTGGTTTTATGCAGCACCCCAACTAACCTTTCCTCTTAAGCAAGCGTAAGTTGGTTTTCTTCATTTGAGACCCCATTCTGTTTTGTAATTCAGTTCCTGTGTAGCCAAGTTTACATTCCGTGTATTAGTGATACCTTATGATGTTTCTTTTTCTGTGTGATTTATTTCACTTAGAATCATCGTACCTGAATCCACTCATTATGCTGCTACTGGCATGATGACATAGATTTCATTGCTGAGTGATATTGCCTTGTACGTAAGTACCACAACTTCTTTATCCATTTTTCTCTTTCTGCGATATTGAACTTGTACCGTAAATGAGGTTCTTGTAAACAGAGCCGTCCCAAACTTTGGGGTGGCTGTGTCTTTTTGATTTTAATTTCCCTAAGCTATAGGACCATAAGTGGAAGTGCCCTAGGCTCTGTTGCTTTGTTTTTTAGATGTTTCAGGAAACACCATACACTTCTCCAGAGTGGCTGTTGGCAATTTACATCCCGCCCATCAGCATAAGAAGGTTCCCAGTTCTCCATGGCCTGTCCTGCCTTTCTGGATTTTACACTTTTTTCAGATGGCCCTTTTGACCGGGGGGCACTGAGACTTCATTGTAGTGCAGATTTCCTTTGCAAGCTTGCTTGGTTGGCCAAAAAGGGCGTATGCGTTTTTTCCTGAATATATTCAGGAAAAAACGCATACGCCCTTTTTGGCCAAGTGCATCATTGTGGACGTTCTGCCTCTTTTCCTATGCTTTACATGCAATTCCAGTCTACCTCCTGAAATCGGTTTCCTGCAATTCTGCCCTGCTTTCAAGTCCTCTTGGCAGCCTTACTTCAATATATTTTTGGACGATAGCTGTCATTTAGAACTCTGCAGGTTTGTGAATTACAGGGCCCCTGAGCTCCTTTCTTCAACTCGCTTTCTTGTGAGCTGGCCGCAACACTGCAGGATTGCTTCAGGCCCTAGTGTGGTTCTGGCATGGCTCGCTGAGCCTTTGGTTAATTCCTCTTCCTGGCGGGAAATGAGAGTTCAATTTACCCGTCCAGACACCTCCAGCTAGTCTCTCATTGGTTCTCCCTATTCCTGTTCATTTTCCGCAGAAATTGCAAACTGGGCCAAACAGGAGGTTAAAGGCACTGACTCTCCAAGTGGGGAGAGTGTTAGTAAAGCTTCTGGAATGTTGCACCCGAGTACCAGGGGACGAAAACTGAGACACATTTGAACACGTTTCCCGATCACACGGTGGATCATACTCTGGGTTCCACATGCATGTTTTAGCTGAAGGAAGAATCCCTTAAACCTGGAGAGTTGAGAACCATGGAATGGGTACCATGCAATATGACTTCAAAGGGTCTGCATTTGCTCACCGAACCTCACCAATCCTATCACTGCTGCGTTTATGCCGCTGTACACACGCTTGATTCTCTTTCGGAGACATATAAATCCATTGGTTTTAAGATTCTTACTAGTCAGGTATATTCTTAGGCGTTTAATATGGGGTGTTGAGTCCACTTCGTTGAGCAAGCAGTAGCTCTTGTCTATTACATATTTGGCTTATGGAAAGGTATCTGTGCTAATTTCAATCTCTGGTTTTATGCAGCACCCCAACTCACCTTTCCCCTTAAGCAAGCATATGTTGGTGTTCTACATTTGAGACCCTATTCTGTTTTGTAATTCAGTTCCTGTGTAGCCAAGTTTACATTCCGTGTATTAGTTTTATCTTATGATGTTTTTATTTCTGTGTGACATATTTCACTTAGAATCATCGTACCTGAATCCACTCATTATGCTGCTATGGGCCTGATGACAGAGATTTCATTGCTGAGTGATATTGCATTGTACGTTAGTACCACAACTTCTTTATCCATTTTTCGCTTTCTGCGATATTGAACTTGTACCGGAAACGAGGTTCTTGTAAACAGAGCCGTCCCAAACATTGGGGTGGCTGTGTCTTTTTGATTTTAATTTCCCTAAGCTATAGGACCATAAGTGGAAGTGCCCTAGACTCTGTTGCTTTGTTTTTTAGATGTTTCAGGAAACACCATACACTTCTCCAGAGTGGCTGTTGGCAATTTACATCATGCCCATCAGCATAACAAGGCTCCCAGTTCTCCATGGCCTGTCCTGCCTTTCTGGATTTTACACTTTTTTCAGATGGCCCTTTTGACCGGGGGGCAGTGAGACTTCATTGTAGTGCAGATTTCCTTTGCAAGCTTGCTTGGTTGGCCAAAAAGGGCGTATGCGTTTTTTCCTGAATATATTCAGGAAAAAACGCATACGCCCTTTTTGGCCAAGTGCATCATTGTGGACGTTCTGCCTCTTTTCCTATGCTTTACATGCAATTCCAGTCTACTTCCTGAAATTGGTTTCCTGCAATTCTGCCCCGCTTTCAAGTCCTCTTGGCAGCCTTACTTCAATATATTTTTGGATGATAGCTGTCATTTATAACTCTGAAGCTTTGTGAATTACAGTGCCCCTGAGCTCCTTTTTTCAACTGGCTTTCTTGTGAGCTGGCCGCAACACCGCAGGATTGCTTCAGGCCCTAGTGTGGTTCCGGCATGGCTCGCTGAGCCTTTGGTTAATTCCTCTTCCTGGTGGGAAATGAGAGTTAAATTTGCCCGTCCAGACTCCTCCAGCTAGTCTCTCATTGGTTCTCCCTATTCCTGTTCATTTTCCGCAGAAATTGCAAACTGGGCCAAACAGGAGGTTAAAGGCACTGACTCTCCAAGTGGGGAGAGTGTTAGTAAAGCATCTGGAATGTTGCACCCGAGTACCAGGGGACGAAAACTGAGACACATTTGAACACGTTTCCCGATCACACGGTGGATCATACTCTGGGTTCCACATGCATGTTTTAGCTGAAGGAAGAATCCCTTAAACCTGGAGAGTTTAGAACCATGGAATGGGTTCCATGCAATATGACTTCAAAGGGTCTGCATTTGCTCACCGAACCTCACCAATCCTATCACTGCTGCGTTTATGCTGCTGTACACACGCTGGATTCTCTTTCGGAGACATATAAATCCATAGGTTTTAAGATTCTTACTAGTCAGGTATATTCTTAGGCGTTTAATATGGGGTGTTGAGTCCACTTCGTTGAGCAAGCAGTAGCTCTTGTCTATTACATATTTGGCTTATGGAAAGGTATCTGTGCTAATTTCAATCTCTGGTTTTATGCAGCACCCCAACTCACCTTTCCCCTTAAGCAAGCATAAGTTGGTTTTCTACATTTTAGACCCTATTCTGTTTTGTAATTCAGTTCCTGTGTAGCCAAGTTTACATTCCGTGTATTAGTGATACCTTATGATGTTTCTTTTTCTGTGTGACTTATTTCACTTAGAATCATCGTACCTGAATCCACTCATTATGCTGCTACTGGCCTGATGACATAGATTTCATTGCTGAGTGATATTACATTGTACGTAAGTACCACAACTTTTTTATCCATTTTTCGCATTCTGCGATATTGAACTTGTACCGTAAACGAGGTTCTTGTAAACAGAGCTGTCCCAAACTTTGGGGTGGCTGTGTCTTTTTCATTTTAATTTCCCTAATCTATAGGACCATAAGTGGAAGTGCCCTAGGCTCTGTTGCTTGTTTTTTAGATGTTTCAGGAAACACCATACACTTCTCCAGAGTGGCTGTTGGCAATTTACATCCCGCCCATCAGCCTAAGTAGGCTCCCAGTTCTCCATCGTCTGTCCTGCCTTTCTGGATTTTACACTTTTTTCAGATGGCCCTTTTGACCGGGGGGCAGTGAGACTTCATTGTAGTGCAGATTTCCTTTGCAAGCTTGCTTGGTTGGCCAGAAAGGGCGTATGCGTTTCTTCCTGAATATATTCAGGAAGAAACGCATACGCCCTTTTTGGCCAAGTGCATCATTGTCGACGTTCTGAGTCTTTTCATATGTTTTCAATGCAGTTCCTGTCTACCTCTTGAAATCGGTTTCCTGCAATTCTGCCTTGCTGTCAGTGCCTCTTCATAGCCTTACCTCAATATACTTTTGGAAAATAGTTGGCCTTTATAACTCTGCAGGTTTTTGAAATGCAGTGGCCCTTAGCTCCATTTTTCAGCTCTTATTTTTGTGATCTTGCCTCATATCCACAGGATTTCTTCAGGCCCTATCCTTCTTCTGGGGCGCCTTGCTCTGCCTTTGGTTAATTCTTCTTCCTGATGTGAAATTAGAGTGATATGTGCCCATTGAAACCGCTACAGCTATTTTCTCACTGGTTCCCCCTATTCCCATTCATCCTCCGCACTAACTGCAGACTGTGCGATACCGGAACTTAAAGGCATTGACTCTCCATGTGGAGATGTTGTTAGTAAAGTGGCTGGAATGTTGATCCGGAGCCCCAGGAGAGGAAAATGAGGTGCGTTTTAGAAACCTTTCCCGATCATATGGTATACCATCTGCTGGATTCCCCATGCATGGTTTAGCTGTAGGAAGATTCCCTTCAACCTGGAGTGTTGGGACCCTTGGAATGAGTAGTATGAAGTATTGCATTAAACTTTCGGCAGTTGCTCACCAAAGCTCACCAATGCTCTCAGCCCCAAGTGTCCAGCCTTATGTCTTATCCAGCTGTGGGTTTATATGTGGTCATTACAGGTTGCATCACAGCCCCTGAGCGAATTTTGTAAGAATTTTTCTCTCTTTCATTGTTTCTGCGTTTTGGTTTTAAAATTTATTTCTATAATGGGGTTTAGCTCATTTTCACTGCTGTGTTTGTGCCGCTCTGCACACACTTGATTCCCTTATGGAGATATATCAATACATGGGTTTTAAGATTCTTATTACTCAGATATATTTCTCTGCGGTGTATAGGGTGTGTTGAGGCCAGTTCATTGAGCAAGGTGTAGATCTTGTCTAATACCTATTTGGTTTATTGAACGGTATCTGTGCTAATTTCAAACTCTGGTTTTATGCATCACCCCACCTCTCCTTTCCCCTTAAGCTGACATAAGTGTGTTTTCTAAATGTGAGACACTGTTCTGTTTTGTAATTCATTTTTTGTGCAGCCATATTTATCCTCCCTCTATAAGTGATATCTTATGATATGTTTCTTTTTCTGTTTGACTTATTTCAAGTAGTATTATCGGACCTAAATCCACTCTTTATCCTTCTACTAGCCTTATTACATTGATTTCATGGTGAAGAGATATTCCATTGTACATAAGTACCACATTTTCTTTATCCATTGTTCTCTTTCCTGGGATATTTAAGGTGTACTGAAGTTGAGGTTCTTGTAAACAGAGTAGCCCTAAACTGTGGTGTGCTTGTGTCTTGTTGATTTTTAGACTTCCCTAGATATACTTCCATGATTGGAAGTGCCCTATGCTCTGTAGCTCTGTTTTTTAGATGATTTAGGAACCACCATACACTTCTCCAGAGTGGCTCTCGGCAGTTCACACACTGTCCATCAGCGTATAAAGGCTCCCTGTTCTCCATGGCCTGTCCTGCATTTCTGGTTTTTACAATTTTTTCGGATGGCCCTTTTGACCGGTGGGAAATGAGACTTCTTTGTTGTGCACATTTGCATTGCTTGCTTGCTTGGTTGCCCATAAAGTGCGTATGCGTTTTTTCCTGGATATATTCAGGAAAAAACGCATACTCCCTTTTGGGCCAACTACATCATTGTCGAAATTCTGCCGCTTTTCATGTACTTTAAGGACGAGTCCAATCTATCTCTTGAAATCTGTTTCTTGCAATTCTGTCTTGCATTCAGATCCTCTTCTTTGCCTTACCTCAACATATTTTTGGACGTTAGTTTTCATTTATAACTCTGCAGGTTTGTGAATTGCAGTGACCCTGAGCTCCATTTTTTAAGTTGCTCTTTTGTGAGCTGGCCTCAAAGCCGCAGGATTGCTTCAGGCCCTATTTTGGCTCCGGCGAGGCGGGCTGAGCCTTTTTTTAATTCTTACTCTTAATGGGAAATTAGAGTGACATGTGCCCGTCCAAACCCCTACAACTATTCTCTCATTGGTTCCCCCTCTTCCCGTTCATCCTCCTCACAATTTGCAAAATGTGTGAAACAGAAGTTTAAATGTGCTGATTCTCTAAGTGGGGAGATTCTAAGTAACGTGGCTGGAATGATGAACAGGAGCACCAGGAGAGGATAAATGAGGTGCATTTTAGACACATCTCCCGATCACATGGTGTTTTCCATGCATGTTTTCCATGCATGTTTTAGCTGTAGGAAGATTCCTTGAACCTGCAGATTTGGGACCCATTGAATGGGTACCAGGTAGTATTACTTTAAAGGGTGTGCATTTCCTCACCCAACCTCACATTTCTCTTAGCGCGAACAGTTTCCAGCCTTATGTCTCATCCTGCTGTGGGTCTAGATGTGTTCAATCCATGTTGCATCACCGTCCCTGAGGAAAAGTTGTAAGAGGTTTTCTCTGTCTCTCTGTCGTTTATTTTTTTCAATTTATTACTATATTGGTTACAACTGATTTTCAAAGCTCTGTTTCTTGCTGCTGTACATCCACTTGATTCACGTACAGAGAGACATCAATAAATTCTTTTTCAGATTCTTACCAGTCATAGATATTCTTTTCCGGTGACTTGAGTGTGCTGAGTGCAGTTCTTTTAGCTACCGTGTAGGCCTTGTTGATTATCAGTTTGGTATTTGGAATGGTATCTTTGCTAATTTCAACCTCCTGGATGATGCCTCACCCCTCCCCACCTTTCCCGTTTAGCAGCCTTACGCATGTTTTCTACATATTTGACTATGTTTTTGTTTTGTAATTTATTTCATGTGTAGCCATTTTGGATTCCACCTTTAAGTGATATCTTATGATATGTGTCTTTTTCTTTTTGAATTATGTCACTTAGAATGATCATACGTAACTCCTCCGGAGTTGTTACAACTGGCCATATTTCATTGATTTCCAGGCTGAGTAATATTCCACTCTACATAAGTACCACATCTCTATCCATTTTTTCCCTCCAGAGACATTTAAGTTATATCCTAGTCGAGGATCTTTTAAACAGAGAGGCAGTAAACATTGGGGTGCCTGTGTCCTCTCGATTTTTGTTTTTCCCAAGATATACGCCCATGAGTGCAAGTGCCCTATGCTCTGTAGCTCATTTTTTAGATGCTTTAGTAAACACAATACACTTCTCCAGAATGGCCGTTGGCAATATACATTTCCACTATAAGCCTCACAGGGCTCCCTCTTCTCCTTGCCCTGTCCTGCATTTCTGGTGTTTACACTTTATGAGGATGGCTTTTCTGACTGATGCGAAGTGATATCTTTTGTAGTATTGATTTCCAGTGCCCACCTGTTTGGTTGGCTAAAAAAGTGTATGCCCTTTTCTTGAATATATACAGAAAAAAACGCATACAGCCTTTTTGGCCAACTGCAATGTTGGCAATGTTCAGCCCCTTTTCTTGTGCTTAATGGCGAGTCCTTTCTACCTCCTCAAATCCCTTTCCTGCCATTCTCCCTTGCTTACCAATCCTTTTCTTTGACTTTCCTCAAGACATTTTTCAGTGATAGATATTTTCAACTCTGCAGTTTCGTGAATTTTACTGCCCCTGAGTTCCATTGTTCAACTTGTGTTTATGGGAACTGGCCACAAAGCAGTGGGATTTCCTCAAGCCCTATACTGTTTCCATGGGCAACCCTAGCCTTTGGTCAATTCGTCTTCCTGATTGGAAATTAGAGTGACATGTGCCTGTCTGAACACCTAGGACTTGTCTCTCATTGTTCCTCATCCTTCCGCTTCATCCTCTGGGCAAATTCCAAACTGTACGCAACAGGATGTTGACAGTGCTGACATCTCCAAGTGGGGAGACTGTTAGTAAAGACGCTGGAGGGGTGAACCCGAGCACCAGGAGATGAGGAGATGAGATGCCTTTTCCAAATTCTTCCCGATCAGACGGTATACCATCCTCTGGGTGTGACAGACATGTTTTAGCAGTAGGAAGGGTCCCATTCATGTAAGGAGAACACCAGGGCTTTTTCAAAATCAGTGTCTCCCCGAAACCCAAACTGGGGAAATTTTTAAGCTACGGCTACACATATGTTCATTAAGGGCCTTGGGAAGTAGGCAGAGTCCAAACTTTAGATGATTGAAGTCTTCAGGGTCAGAAGCACTCACCACCGGCTTCCCTTAGGTTACACTTTAACTGTCATTGATAGATGATGTCAATAAAAATATCTATTCTTTTTCCGATTATTTCCCCTTATAGGTTATTGCAAAATATTGAGTGTAGTTCCCTGTGCTATACAGTAGTTCCTTGTTGATGATCTATTTTATACATAGCAGTGTGTATGTTTTAATTCCAAACTGTTAATTTATCCCTCCTCCCACCTTTCCCCTTTGATAATAATAAATTATAAGATTTTATACTTCTCAGAAATGGGGGAGCTGAAAGAGAGGTATCATTTTCAATGGAAAAGCATTTAAAACAAGATTGAAGCTTTAACCAAGATTATTAGATGTACATCCTTGGAAAGAAATCACTTCATTTCTCTAATATTGACCTGACAAATAAGACAAACCTTTTCACTGAACTTGCTTATAATAAAGTGATGGAAATATCAAATGGAAGTGTTAGAAACATCTTATTTTACCCGAGCCTTATAAACTGTTCTATGTTAACTACAGTTTGGCTCACACATCTGTTCATTGAAGTTACAGTAGTCTCAATTTCTGTTACTGATCCTCCAGAGTGGACCCCAACAAGTGTCCCCCTGCCCAGTGTCATTGGGGCCAACAGATCGAGACTGAGTTTGGTTCACAAGCAAAGGAAACTTTATATTTTGATCAGAGAATGGAGAGGTGAGAGCATGCACTACCCCGTGGGCTGTGGGCTGGGCTGCTGTGTAGAGATCCTGTCAGAGTCAGTGGGAGGGAGGGGGCGGAGCTCTCGAGGGCCGGGTTGGCTGCAGCTCAGGCTCTATATCTCGGAGTCTGCACTGGGCCCCAGGAGCTGAGGTGTCGACCCAGCCATTCTGCACTAGGAAATCTGGTCTGAAGTGCCGGGTGTGGAACCTCTGTATGCGGGACCCTAGGAGCACGTGAAATTAGACAAAGCACAAAGGATAAAAAAGGTCAGACTTGACTTTATTGCCCAGATTCTATTTTTATCTCCCAGGGATTTTTAATGGGCTTTGCTGGGGACAAACCCCTCCTCTGCCTTTTGTCCCATTCCTCATTCTTGGAGTGCTGAGGGTGCAGACCCTTCTTCTGTAACTGCTGAGTGCTGAGTTGGGAGCCCTCATACCAGGGGACGAGGGTCAGAACTTCTCCCCAGCAGCCTCCAGGTGACGTTGATTGGCCCCAGGACCCCTGCCTCCCTGCTCGTCCGCCTGAGCACCAGCATTGGAAGTGTTATAGATTCTAATGACCTTTAAGGGTCCAGGAAAGAGATGTGCAGAGACGCTGTGGGGGCCGGTTTCACCCCGCCCCACATTTGTTCGGCCACCTTAGGCTGACCGTTTCTGCCAGCCTAGATGCTCTGACCAGTAGTCTGCTCTTTCTTCAATTAGGTCCCTGAATTAACGTAAAAACAGCACCAGGTGTCAGAGCCCTGCCCGCTCAACTCCCAGACAGTCCAGGGTCAGTGGTGATCAAGGACCATGATGGCCACTGAGTCAACAGCCTTTTGAAGTAAACAGGAGTCCAGCCGGTCTTATTGGCCACCATCATCACGGTGTCTGTAGGCTTTTCTATGGTGACAGTGTGATATACGGTTCCCCCGCCAAGATTATTAGCTCCCCTCCGGGTGCAGTAAGTCCTGCAAGCAGTAGTCTACTCCTTCGGGACACACTACTGTTGTTTTATGAGAGAAACTCCAGGTCAAGTGATGTTCACACGAGTCGTCATGGTGCCCTGCTGCCCCCGGTTATCTCTCTGGATGTTGGAGTTGGAGGGCCTCCTCACTCGAGGTCGGTGTGCCCACGGAGCGAACCCTGCAACTTCAGGGCATGGTTGGTGATTAGGATCACCACGTGGGGTCCTTTTCCCTTAGGAGGGAGGTGGCCTTTTGGGCTGCTGATTTCCAGGTTTTTAGATACCGCCAGTATCTTGGCCAGATGTGGCAGTGGGCCAAGCCCCTTGGTGACTGTAGTTTATCCTACCTGGATGGCATTCTTGCGTTGTTCCATTTCAAGTGGTCCCAGTTTGTGCACTAATTCTCCAATGGCGATTCACCTTTCACCGGGAATGGAAAGGTCAAAGCGTTTAGCTCAATTAGGGAGTTCCAGGGCAAGGGTCTGAATTGACTGCTCTTTCCATTCTTGAAAGGCCACTTCTGGATTCTGTTCAAAAGGATCATCATCTTTTCCTTTCAGTGTTTCATATAGAGGCCCAGCTAGTAGACTGTAGTTAGGGATCCAGAAGCAGCAAACCCTGGCCTCCCCAGGAACCCCTAAGCTGTCTTCTCGTTTTAGAAAGGGGTAAGGCTGCAAATGGTTTCTTCCCTTTCCTGGGATGGGCTTCTCCGACCTTGTGTGAGAATGAAGCCCAGGCAGGTCACCGCAGTCTGTGATATTTGAGCTTTTTCTTGGACAACTTCTATCCTTTATTGGCTTGGTAGTTCAGAGGCCTCCTTAGTAGGGCTGGCGATCAGAATGTCGTCTGCATATTGAAGGAGGGTTTCCTTTTCCAGAGGTAGAACTTTTCGGTCTTTAGCTAAGCTTTCCCCAAAGATGGTGTGGGGATTTTTGAACCCTTGGGGCAAGACGGCCCGGAAGTATTGTTTTAGTTGTATGTTGAGTCCTGCCACTCACAAGCCAAAATTTCTTGTGACTCTGGGACTAATGGAATACAAAAGAAGGCATCATTGAAGACTAATACAGAATACCATGTCCTGGTGGTTGGTAGAATGACCAGCAGGGTGTAGGAATTAGGAGCAACTGGAGGTATATCCTCGGTGGCTTCACTGACTGTCCTGACATCCTTTACCAGGTCCCCAGCAGCCCATGGAGCTCTCGTGGTCAGGCCAATCCCAGGATATGGAGCTCTCCTGGGCAGGTACCCCACCCCCAAGCCAGCCCACGGGGCTCTCGTGGTCAGGCCCCTCCCAGGATACAGAGCTACCCTTGCAGGTACCGTGGCAGGCCTGGGCACACAGGAACCGTGCACATAGCCCTCATTGAAGAGCACCCCCAGCTCACCTGTCGCTCAGAGCTGACACAGAGCACCTCAGAGCAGGACTTGAACTAACAAACAGCAGCTCCGACAGGTCTGTGACCCTGGGCATCACTCTGTGTGGCCTCCCTCCACCTGGTCTTCCAGAGACTTCCACTGCACCCGGGGCACCAGGCCTCTGTCTCCAACCACCACCCACCCCTCCTCTCCCTGACTCCTGGGTTCCTCTCATTAGGAGAGGGTTTTCTTGAAGTTGTCTCCCACTCATGGGCCAGATAAAATGATTAGAAAACAAGCCAAAGCTGCAGCCCCTTGTCTATCCTGACTCTCAGGAGCCCACACCTGTTCCTTGGACCTGGCCGGTTCAGCAAGTTCCATTTTCTGCAACTGTGAGCCCCTGAGGGGTGACGATTGGCTGACCTGGGCAGCCTTACGGTGCCGGCCAGCCCTCCCCAGGTGTGCCTGGGTTGAGATCAATATAAATACCACTCCAGGCAGCAAGAGCCCCTGCAGCTGTGTCTGACGCCATTTTCTCTGCCCTGTCAGCAGTCTCGGGGCTGGGCTGGTGGGAGGGAGTGAGAGGCCACGGCTTTGTGGGTGGCCCAGTGTGAGTGGGGCTCTGCTGGACTTTCTGCAGCAGTTGCCAGGCTGCCACCTGCTAAAGAAGAGGATGTGTCACCCATACCTGCTGCTGGAATTGCTCCCTGGGCAGAGGTGAGGAAGGAAAAAAGCAGTGGGGGCAGGGACAGGACGGGTATCTCAGGCAGGGAAATGGAAATCTTCCAGAAGAGCACCCAGGGCCAGGACCATCCTGGCTGGCCTGCAGGCACCAAGTCAGCTGGCATGCTGTCACTCGTGTGGCTCCATGGCCCTTCCTCTAGGCTTTCAAGTCCTTGTATATATTCAGGTGTTTTACCTGGGAAGGGTGGGAACAGTTCAGCAGCAACTGGCCTGGGGCTCAGCTCACGTTTACTCACAGATGCCTCGGCACGGTGCCCCAGCTTTGCAATGAGGACGCTTGTTGTGTGGGGGCTGCTGGCTGAATGGGAGACGATTCCCCACCACTGACCAACTTCAGAATTGTTTACAACTGGAGCAAGTGCCCTGATACGGTTTTCCTCTGAGTAACTGGTGGGTTCTGTTTTTTTTTTCTCTTTTTCGTTTTTGGTTCAAGGTAGATTTTATTCCTCTTTTTTGTATTTACAGATATAAGCATGGAAATAATTTATTCATATAAATACATGTATGTGAAGGGAATAATTGTTTTTTCTGTTTTATTTTTTAAATTTTATTTCTTTTTAATTTTGAATTTTATTTTACATTTTTATACAGCAGGTTCTTATTGGTTATCTATTTTATACATATAAATGTTTACATGCCAATCCCAATCTCTCAACTCCTCCCACCACCACCACCCCCAAGAGCTTTCCCTCCTTGTTGTCCATACGATTGTTGTCTACATCTGTTGCTCTATTTATGCCTTGCAAAACGGTTAATCTGTACAGTTTTTCTAGGTTCCACATATATGCATGAATATACAAGATTTGTTTTTCTCTTTCTGACTTACTTCACTCTGTATGACAGTCTCTAGATCCATCGACGTCTCTACAAATGACCCAGTTTCATTCCTTTCATGGCTTAGTAATATTCCATTTTATATATGTACCACATCTTTATGCATTCGTCTGTCTGTGGGCATTTAGGTTGCTTCCATTACCTCGATATTGTAAATAGTGATGCAATGAACATTACGGTGAATGTCTCTTTTTGATTTATGGTTTTGTCTGGGTATATGTCCAGTACTGGGATTGCTGTATCATATGGTAATTCTATTATTAGTTTCTTAAGAAACTCCATATTGTTCTCCATAGTGACTGTATCAATTTATATTCCCAACAATAGTGGAAGAGGCTTCCTTTTCTCCACACCCTTTCCAGCATTTGTTGTTTGTAGATTTTCAGATGATGCCCATTCTAACAGGTGTGAGGTGATACCTCATTGTTGAGTCCATTTCGATGAACAAGGGGTAGGTCTTGTCTATTACATATTTGGCTTATGGAACGGTATCTGTGCTAATTTCAAACTCTGGTTTTATGCAGCACCCCAACTCACCTTTCCCCTTAAGCAAGCATAAGTTGGTTTTCTAAACTTGAGACCCTGTTCTGTTTTGTAATTCAGTTCATGTGTAGCCAAGTTTACATTCCGTGCATTAGTGATACCTTATGATGTTTCTTTTTCTGTGTTACTTGTTTCACTTAGAATCACCGTGCCTCAATCCACTCATTATGCTGGTACAGGCCTGGTGACACAGATTTCATTGCTGAGTGATATTGCATTGTACATAAGTACCACAACTTCTTTATCCAGTTTTTGCTCTCTGTGATATTGAACTTGGACCGTAAACGAGGTTCTTGTAAACAGAGCCGTCCCAAATTTTGGGGTGGCTGTGTCTTTTTGATTTTAATTTCCCTAAGCTATAGGACCATAAGTGGAAATGCCCTAGACTCTGTTGCTTTGTTTTTCAGATGTATCAGGAAACACCATACACTTCTCCAGAGTGGCTGTTGGCAATTTACATCCCGCCCATCAGCATAACAAGGCTCCTTTTTCCCCATGGCCTGTCTTGCCTTTCTGGATTTTACACTTTTTTCAGATGGCCCTTTAGACCGGGGGGAAGTGACACTTCATAGTAGTTCGGATTTCCATTGCAAGCTTGCTTGGTTTGCCAAAAAGGGCGTATGTGTTTTTTCCTGAATATATTCAGGAACAAACTCATACGCCCTTTTTTTGCCAAGTGCATCATTGTCGATGTTCTGCCTCTTTTCCTATGCTTTAAATGCAAATCCAGTCTACCTCCTGAAATCGGTTTCCTGAAATTCTGCCCCGCTTTCAAGTCCTCTTGGCAGCCTTACTTCAATATATTTTTGGACGATAGCTGTCATTTAGAACTCTGCAGGTGTGTGAATTACAGGGCCCCTGAGCTCCTTTCTTCAACTCGCTTTCTTGTGAGCTGGCCGCAAACCCGCAAGACTGCTTCAGGCCCTAATCTGCTTCTGGCAGGGCACGCTGAGCCTTTGGTTAATTCCTCTTCCTGGTGGGAAATGAGTGTTAAATATGCCCGTCCAGACACCTACCTCACTCTCAACCCCTTGGTGATGTGGGTCCTCTGGTTTGTGGCCACCTTTGCTGGGTTCCTCACCTTTCGATGATGTGGCCCCACTAGTGTGAGGACACTCCTGCCTGGTTCTCATCTACGTGGTTATGTGGACCCCCTGGTGAGAGTCTGTTCCTGGCTGTGTTCCTCACCCTTCTGTGAGGGAGGTCACTGCTGATAGGTCACTCCTGCATGGCTGGCACACATTGCCTTGGTGAAGTCAGCCATGTGGTGGCAGTAGGAGCGTGCTGAGGATCTCCTCCCCTCGGTGATGAGGGCCCTCTTGCGTCAGGCCCTAACTGCTGGGCTCACCAACTTTTCTTAGTGAGCCCAATGATGCTTGGGCACTCCTCTTAGGATCCCATCTCAATGGGGATGTGGGCCTTCTGCTCTGAAGTCCCAACGGCTGGGTTGTTCACATTTTCATGATGTGGGCTCTCTGGTGTTAGTTCACAGAGGCCTGGATCCCATAGCCTCTGTGCTCTTGGCCACCTGTTGGGAGGTTCCAACTGCTGGATTCCTCACTTTTTTAATTTTTTGGGTCTTCTGTTGTGAGGATCCTCCTGCCTGCCTCACTCCCAGCCCCTTCGTGATGTGTGTCGTCTGGTCTGAGGCCACATGTGCTGGGTTCCTCACCTTTCGATGATGTGGGACCAATGGTCTTAGGAGACTCCTGCCTGGTTCACATCCCCTTGGTGATGTGGGCCCTCTGTTGAGAGTCTGATCCTGGCTGGGTTCCTCACCCATCTGTGAGGTGGGCCGTCTGCTGTGAGGTCACTCCTGCCTGGCTTGCTCACCTCGCCTTGTGGACATGAGCCCTCTGGTGGCACTTGGAGCCTGCTGGGAGCCTCCTCCCCTCGGTGATGAGGGCCCTCTGGCGTCAGGCCCTAACTGCTGGTCTCCCCACATTTTGTGATGTGCGCCCAGTGGTGCGAGGACACTCCAGCCAGGTTCACCTCCCCATTGGGATGTGGGCCTTCTGCTCTGAGGTACCAACGCCTGGGTTGCTCACAGTTTCATGATGTGGGCTCTCTGCTATTAGTTCACTCCTGCCTGCATCCCATAGCTTCTGTGCTCTCGGCCACCTGCTGGGAGGTTCCAACTGCTGGATTCCTCACCTTTCTTATTCTTTGGGCCCTCTGTTTTTAGGCTACTCCTGCCTGCCTCACTCCCATTCCCTTTGTGATATGTGTCCTCTGATTTGAGGCCACATGTGCTGGGTTCCGCACCTTTCGATGATGTGGCCCCACTGGAGGGAAGACAGTCCTGACTGGTTCCCATCCCCTTGCTGATGTGGGCCCTCAGGTGAGAGTCTGATCCTGGCTGGGTTCCCCACCCGTCTGTGAGGTGGCCCCTCTGCTGTGAGGTCATTCATGCCTGTCTGGCACACGTCACCTTGGCGACGTGGGCCCTCTGGTGGCAGTTGGAGTGTGCTGGGATCCTCCTCCCCTCAGTGATGAGGGCCCTCTTGCCTTAGGCCATAACTGCTGGGCTCCCCACATTTTCTGATGTGTGCCAAGTGAGTGAGGACACTCTTGCCAGGTTCCCATCCCCATGGGGATATGGGCCTTCTGCTCTGAGGTCAAAACGGCTGGCTTGCTCACAGTACCATGATGTGGGCCCTCTGCTGTGAGTTCACTCCGGCAAGGATCCCTTATCATCGGTGCTCTGAGCCGCCTGCTGGGAGGTTCCAACTGCTGGATTCCTCAACTTTTTTATTCTATGTGCCCTCTGTTGTGAGGCTCCTCCTGCCTGCCTCACTGCCAGCCCCTTGGTGATGACTGTCCTATGGCTTGAGGCCACATGTGCTGCGTTCCTCACCTTTCGATGATGTGGCCCCACTCGTGTGAGGACACTCCTGCCTGGTTCCCATCCCCTTGGTGAGGTGGGCCCTCTGGCGAGAGTCTAATCCTGGCTGGGTTCCTCAACGTTCTGTGAGGTAGGCCCTCTGCTGTGAGGTCACTCCTGCCTGGCTGGCACACGTCACCTTGGAGACGTGAGCCCTCTGGTGGCAGTTGGAGCGTGCAGGGTGCCTCCTCCTCTCGGTGATGACGGCCCTCTGGCATCAGGCCCTAAATGGTGGGCTCCCCACATTTTCTGATGTGCGCCCAGTGGTGCGAGGACACTCCAGCCAGGTTCCCATTCCCATGGGGATGTGGGCCTTCTGCGCTGAGGTCCCAACGCCTGGGTTGCTCACAGTTTTATGATGTGGGCCCTCTGCTGTGAGTTCACTGCGGCCTAGATCCCATAGCCTCGGTGTTCTGAGCCGCCTGCTGGAAGGTCTAAATGCTGGAATCCTCACGTTTTTTATATTATGTGCCCTGTGTTGTGAGGCTACTCCTGCCTGCCTCACTCCAAGGCCCTTGGTGATGTGGGTCCTCTGGTTTGAGGACACATGTGCTGGGTTCCTCACCTTAAGATGATGAGGCCCCACTGGTGTGAGGATAATCCTGACTGGTTCCCATCCCCTTTGTGATGTGGGCCCTCTGGTGAGAGTCTGATCCTGGCTGGGTTCCTCACCCATCTGTGAGGTGGGCCCTCTACTATCAGGTAACTCTTGCCTGGCTTGCTCACCTCGCCTTGTTAACATGAGCCCTCTGGTGGCACTTGGACCCTGCTGGGAGCCTCCTCACCTCTGTGATGAGGGCCCTCTGACGTCAGGCCCTAACTGCTGGGCTCCCCAACTTTTCTTAGTGAGCCCAGTGATGCTCGGGCACTCCTCTTAGGTTCCCATCTCCATGGGGATGTGGGCCTTCTGCTCTGAGGTTCCAACGGCTGGGTTGATCACAATTTCATGATGTGGGCTCTCTGGTGTTAGTTCACTGTGGCCTGGATCCCATAGCCTCTGTGCTCTTGGCCGCCTGCTGGGAGGTTCCAACTGCTGGATTCCTCACTTTTTTAATTTTTTAGGCCCTCTGTTGTGAGGATCCTCCTGCCTGCCTCACTCCCAGCCCCTTCGTGATGTGTGTCGTCTGGTTTGAGGCCACATGTGCTGGGTTCCTCACCTTTCGATGATGTGGGACCAATGGTCTTAGGAGACTCCTGCCTGGTTCACATCCCCTTGGTGATGTGGGCCCTCTGTTGAGAGTCTGATCCTGGCTGGGTTCCTCACCCTTCTGTGAGGTGGGCCGTCTGCTGTGAGGTCACTCCTGCTTGGCTTGCTCACCTCGCCTTGTGGACATGAGCCTTCGGTGGCACTTGGAGCCTGCTGGGAGCCTCCTCCCCTTGGTGATGAGGGCCCTCTGGCGTCAGGCCCTAACTGCTGGGCTCCCCACATTTTGTGATGTGCGCCCAGTGGTTCGAAGACACTCTATCCAGGTTCACATCCCCATTGGGATGTGGGTCTTCTGCTCTGAAGTCCCAACGGCTGGGTTGTTCACAGTTTCATGATGTGGGCTCTCTGCTGTTAGTTCACTCTGGCCTGGATGCCATAGCCTCTGTGCTCTGGGCCGCCTGCTGGGAGGTTCCAACTGCTCGATTCCTCAACTTTTGTATTCTATGGGTCCTGTGTTGCGATGCTCCTCCTGCCTGCCTCACTCGCAACCCCTTCGTGATGTGGGTCCTCTGGTTTGAGGCCACATGTGCTGGGTTCCGCAACTTTCAATGATGTGGCCCCACTGGTGTGAGGACACTCCTGCCTGGTTCCCATCCCCTTGGTGATGTGGGCCTTCTGGTGACAGTCTTATCCTGGCTGGGTTCCTCACTCTTCTGTGAGGTAGGCCCTCTGCTGTGAGGTCAATCCTGCCTGACTTGCACACATCACCTTGGCGACGTGGGCCCTCTGTTGGCACATGGAACCTGCTGGGAGCCTCCTGCCCTCGGTGATGACGGCCCTCTAGCATCAGGCCATAACTGCTGGGCTCCCCACGTTTTCTGATGTGAGCCCAGTGATGCCAGGACACTCCTGTCAGGTTCCCATCCCCATGGGGATGTGGGCTTT